>NW_026114334.1:399555-447880 GCF_018139145.2 Gymnogyps californianus | reverse complement strand
AGGACTCTTCCCACCAGCTTTCGCTTAGGCCAATGACGTCGTAGCTCTGGGACTGGGCCAAAGCTTCTAGCTCCTCTCCTTTATTCCTCATGCTCCACGCATTAGCATAGAGACATTTCAAATGTGTTCCAGTCTACTCAGCACATCGTGGAGCATGCTGAAGGACCTTGCTAGCACACCGTCCCTCACACGCTGGGTGCCGCCCCAGGGCTTATCACTAGCGAGCCTCGTTTTATCCCCTTCCCCTTCAAATCTACTTTAAAGCTCTTTCAATAAGCCCTGCTAACTGGGTTTTTTTAACAACATCAACGGCTCTGGAAGCTGCTACAGATGCCCACCACTACACAAGGACAGCACATTCAAGTGCTACCCTCCCACAACACCTTTCCCAAAACAACAGGGAAAAGGTTCATCAGACAATATTCAGCACTCTGCATCTCACCAGCTCTTACCAACACATTTCCTACGTCACTCAGGCAGCAGCACAAGGGTCTCTCCCTGCTGAGATACATTCACAACCTCAAAAGAATCCCATTCCACTGCATTGAAAGGCAAGAAGAGAACAACTGGGCACAAGGCTATGCAGAACTTCTGGAGCTCCTGACAGGATTCCGCCAAGTACACTCTCTGCCACAGCTCTTCTTGAGGTTTTTCAACTGGCATCCTCTTTCCCGTGCCCTGGGAAGCAGGATCTCCAGCTAAGCGGACATGCTCCACCTCTTCCCCAATGACACAGTCTGTGTTCTGACCCACATCTCCACTTCCTCAGGCAAGACTCTTCCCCGCTCAAGGTCACCCTCCCCGTGATGGAACCCTCCAATGGAAGTCATGCCCTTCTGTGACAGAAGGCCTCCAACTCCAGACCCTTGGGAGCCTGCAAAAGGATCCTGGGCAGAACACTTCGTGCCCATCCTGCCTCAGGCTTTCCTCTAGGCATCCTCCATTCCCCACTCCGACACATGCGTTCTCAAGACAAGCACATCATCTCCCATTGCTGTCTTCTCATGACATGGCCCATGGTCTTCCCTAGGATTTCCAGTTCCCACAGACAAGTCCTCCCACTGCTCACAATCACTCGTCACAGCAAGAAACAGCCAGGCCCTACTCATGCCACGTCCAACATTCACCTCTGCAACATGCCACAGTTTCCTTTCCCACCTCAAGCTTGCAGACCCTTCCATCAATGACACCACCATAAAAATCACACAGAAGGTATCATATACACGGTGTCCCACACGCTCTCTGCTGCTGACCTGTCATGTTTGGCAAGGCTTCAGCTATCTCAGATGGAAATGTGGCAGAGCTGGGAGCAATACTCACACAAAGAAAAACATGACTCTTTCACTTAGAACATCTCCTTGATGCCCAACACATCCATTCCATCAAATGGATTGGGGTCCCTCCCCCATATCTCCTTGCTGCTGCCTGCTCACACTCTGCCTGGAAGCAGCAGGAAAGGAACGAGAGCAGGCAGCGGTGCTTTGCTGCTCCAAACCTAAAGGCATTATAATCCAGGCAACATCCGTCAATCCAACATAAAGATACCACGACCGAACAGGAACAAAAGTACAGCTGTCTCTCAAACACATCCACTTGAGGTGGCAGCGACTTCCCTCTAGCATCGCTGCTTGCTTCTTCTTCAGAAAAGACACATTTTCAGGGGAGGGGAATTGGTGAAAAAGAACATAGGAAATTAAAAGAACATATGGAGGGTGCAAAGCCACTCACTGCTCGCAGAATCTTCCCAGATGCGTCAACTTCACCCTGAATGCTTTTGCCTTTTCACAAATCTCAGATGGAAACACCACAGAGCTGCACATAAGAACGGAGTTCTTCAGGATTCTGTGATTAGAGCTGTGACAGCTCTGACCCAGTCCACAGGGGTTTTTTTCTTTCAGAAAAACACACCAAATGCTGAAGCGCAAGCGGTCTCACGATGTCAACTGGGTGAGAGAATTGCTACGATGGAAAAACAGAGCTGCGTTCCTGTGCAGGGTTTGGTGTGTACATGCACATATCTGAAGGAGTTAATAATGACAAGACGACACACCATCTCCTCCATGGCCACCTCTGCAAGTGCACAAGTAGGGGAAGCTGAGCGCACAAAGATTAAACCCACCTCCTCATGTGCCCTTACAAATCCTGCCTGAGGAGGTTGCCGTGATGGCAACACCAACAGCTGTGCAAGCTCCTGTAGATGCCCACCACTCCACAAGGACAGCACACTGAAGCACTATCCTCCCACAACATCTTTCCCAAAACACCAGGGAAAATATTCATCACTCTGCATGTCACCCCCTATTACCAGCACATTGCCTTCGGCAGGCAGGCAGCAGCACAAGGGTCGGCCTCTGGTGCAAGGTACTCATAACCTCAAAAGACATCGTGGGCATTTCAGTACCACACACTGTCTCAAGATCCAGAAGGCCTCCAACTCCAGACCCTCGCAGCCTGGGAAAGGATCCTGGGCAAGAACACTTCGTGTCCATCCTGCCTCAGGCTTTCCTCTAGGCATCCTCCATTCCCACTCTGGGACATGCATTCTCAAGACAAGCACATCATCTCCCATTGCTGTCTTCTCATGACATGGCCCACGGTCTTCCCAAGGATTTTCAGTTCCCTCACACAAGTCTTTCCACTGCTCGAGGTCACCCTTCACATTAGCAATGCCCAAGCCTACTCAGTGCCACTGCACATTCACCTCCATGAACATGCCACAGTTTCCTTTCCCACCTCAAGCTTGCAGAGCCTTCCCAGCAATGACACCACCAGAAAAATCACACAGATGGTGTCATATACATGGTGTCGGCAGGCTCTCTGCTCCTGAACCATCATGTTTTGCAATGTTTCAGCTATCTCAGAAGGAAATGTTGCAGACCTCGGAGCATTACTCTTTCTAAACATGATGTCGGGACACCTCTAATGGCAAGGCATTGATTTCATGCTGTGACAGAACAAACCAACCGTTGATGACCACCCCACTCCAATGGATGGTATTGACTGTGTAGGAGAATTTGCTTTGGGTTTTGGTTTGGTGGGTTTATTGGGGGGGGGGGGGGTGTTGTTTTGCTTGTTTGTTTGCTTTTCCGAAAAGAAGATTTCCAGGGCTTCTGTAAGCGTGTGGCTGCTGATGCAAATATTGAAAGAACATCAAAAAGGCCAGCATACGTCACGCCACTTCTCTGGCCACAAACGAGAGACCAAAACCTGGGGGACGCTGGAAACTGGAAAATAAAATGAAAAGTCCGTTTGACACCTACCTTGCGTCACACTCCTCTCCCTGAACACTTTATTCTACCAAGTAGAGTGACAACATACTTGGAAAACAACAGAGGAAAAGTCCACAAGCCTTCCCCTTTCTTAATGACTCTGGTGGGAGAATCAAAAGGGAGAAATTACTCCACGGGGAGAGAAAACCTGAAGCCTCAATTGTCACCTCGCATCACGGCTCTTGCAGGGGACAATCACACAGGAGGAGGACAGACTTTTCCACAAGAAAACTTTCCACATCTCATACCAGCACAATCAGCACTCTGCAACGCGAATAAGGCACCAAATAGCGCCTGGGGCACTGTCACCATCACAGCCTGCCTGTCTTGCACTCCTTCAGCAAGCTCGCGTGCAAACGCTACACACCCCCAAGCAAGAAGCGTCTCGAAAGCTGATGTCGTGGCACCTCTCATCGCAGTCGGCAGCGATTTTACTCTACGGGAGAACAGCTTCACACCCACAGCAGCAAAACCTCAGCTGCCGACGGTAACCGCCGCGGGCTGCGGCAGTACGCTAGTTTCCCCCCGCAGCGAGAGCCGAGGGGCTCCGGCAAGGACGCGGAGCCAGATGCAAAGGTGCCGTGAACACCCTTGAGCACCCGCCAAGCACCCACCGCCCGCAGGCCCCGCGGCTGAGCCCGCCTCCCACCAGCGCCTGCCCAGGCGGCGGGCCAGAACGAAGACCGCGAAGAAGGGCGGAGGGAGACCGCGAAGAAGGGCGAAGGGGCGAGAGGCCAGAAAGGGAGGGCCACTGACCGTGTCCAGGAGAGCGGGCGGCTCCGGCTGCGTCTCTTCGCCGCGGGGCCGGGCGGCGGCGGGAAGTTGGGGCTGAAAACCATCAGGTCGCTCTTGCCCGCGCCGTCCGCCACGCACAGGCTCCGGCTCTGGCGTGCGAGTACGACCAGCTCCCCACTTCGCTGGCGCACACCAGCGTCGCCGGCCCGGGCCCCGACACCACGGCCGCCCGCGGCGACCACCGCGACGCCCCGTACAGCACCACCGCCAGCACGAACACGCTCGACACCGCGCAGATGGCCACCACCAGCCACACGTTCGTCGCCGACGCCGACGCCGACGCCGCCGCGCCGCCCTCCGCGCCCGCCGCCGGCCGCAGCCCCGCTCCCGAACGACGACGACGACGACGACGACGAGCCCGCGGCCGCCAGCGCCGCCTCGGCGCCCTCCACCAGCGACACGCTCAGCGTGGCCGTGGCCGAGCGCGCCGGCTCCCCGTGGTCCCGCACCACGATCACCAGCCTCTGCCGCGGGCCGTCCGCCTCCTCCAGCGCCCGCGCCGTGCTCACCTCGCCGCTGTACAGCCCCACGCGGAACGGGCCCTTCCCCCGCGGCTCCCACAGCTCGTAGCGCAGCCACGCGTTGTAGCCCGAGTCCGCGTCCACCGCCCGGATCTTCGCCACCACCTGCCCCGCCGGCGCCGCCCCACGCCGCCCACGCCCACAGCGCCCCCGAGACCGGACCCGACGACGACCAGCCCGACGCCCCGGGCCCCGGCCCGACGCCCGGCGCCCGGCAGCAGCGCCGGCGCGTTGTCGTTCTCGTCCACCACGAAGAGCTGCACCGTGGCGTTGCCGCACAGCGGCGGCTCCCCCGCGTCCACCGCCCGCACCTCGAACTCCAGCACCTGCACCTCCTCGTAGTCCAACGGACGCAGCGCCCACACGCGCCGCTCTCCGCGTCCACCGACACGTAGCTCGACGCCGCCCGCCACCCCCGCCCGCCCCCGCGCCCCCGCCCACGCCCTCCGCCACCGAGTACCTCACGCGCCCGTTCCCCGCCTCGTCCGCGTCCCGCGCCCACAGCCGCGCCAGCTCCGCGCCCGCCGCGTTGTTCTCCCGCGCCAGCACCGGTGTACACGGCCTGCGCGAACGCCGGCGCGTTGTCGTTCACGTCCGACACCGGCACCCGCACCCCGCGGCTGCCGCGCAGCGGCGGCGCCCCGCCGTCCTCCGCCCGCACCTCCACCTCGTACTCCGACACCCGCTCCCGGTCCAGCGCCTCCCGCAGCACCAGCGAGTACGAGCCCGCGAACCTCGCCACCAGCCCGAACGGCGCCGGCGGCCACACCGCGCACCGCACCCGCCCGTTCGCCCCCGAGTCCCGGTCCGACACGCTCAGCAGCGCCACCACCGTCCCCACCGACGCGTCCTCCGGCACCGGCACCGACAGCGACGTCACCCACACCTCCGGCGCGTTGTCGTTCACGTCCACCACCTCCACCACCACCTTGCAGTGACCCGACAGCGGGGGCGTCCCCTTATCTTTCGCCTTAACGTGCAGGTCGTAGAAAGTATCTGTCTCAAAGTCCAGGGCGCCCGTCAGTCTGATCTCCCCGCTGTTCGTATCGAGGCTGAATACATCTGAGGCCGAGGGAGGAACAAAAGTATCAATTTCGTAAATCACTTCCCGATTACTTCCCACGTCCGGATCCATGGCGCTCACCCGCACCACCAGCGTCCCCTCTAAGGCGTCTTCGGGCAAAACAACGTTGTACACCGACTGGTTGAACTGGGGCGCGTTGTCGTTGGCATCCAGCACCGAGATCACCAGCTCCATCGTGCCCGTCAGCGGCGGCCGGCCCCCGTCACTCGCCGTCAACACCAACCGGTGCACAGGCATCGTCTCGCGGTCCAGAGGTTTCGCGAGCACCAGAAACAGAGATTTACTGCGCGAGTTACTGTTTTCTTCCTCTACTCTGAAATGCTCGCTGGGGCTGAGTGTATAGGAGAGCTGCGCGTTGGCTCCGATGTCTGCATCCGACGCGCCCTCCAGCGGGAACCGAGAGCCGGGAGGGGAGTTCTCCGATAAACTGAGGTTTTTCCGGGCGGCGGGGAAGAGCGGGGCGTTGTCGTTGATGTCGGTGACCTCCAGCTCCACGTGGAAGACGCGCAGCGGCCGCTCCACCAGCACCTCCAGCCGCAGGGCGCACGGCGCGCTCTTCCCGCACAGCTCTCCCGGTCCAGCCGCGAGCTCACCACCAGCGCCCCGCTCGCCCCGCTCACCTCCACGCTCGCCCGCCGGCCCTGCGCCACCAGCCGCAGCCGCCAAGCCTCCGCCTCGCCCGCCTCCAGGCCCAGGTCCTGCGCCAGCCGGCCCACCACCGTCCCGGCCTTCGCTTCCTCCGGCACCGAGTACCGCACCTGCCCGACGCCCAACGCCCACCCCGCCTGCAGCAACAGCACCCGCACCACCGCACCCCAACACACGCCCATCGCTGCCGCCGCCGCCGCCGACACCCGCCCGGGCCCCGCACGGCTCCCCGCCGCCGCCCGGACGCACCGCCTCTCCTGCCCGCCCCGCGCCGCCCCCCCGCGCTCACAGCCGGGCTCTCCGCCGCACCGGCGCGGAGCCGCCTCGCCGCTCCGCCGCCGTTTCTGAGCCTGCAGCGACACCCTGTGCTGCTCCGCCGCCTCACACGCTCCCCACCAGCGCCCGCGCCGCCGGCCCCGCGCTGCTCATCTCCTCTCTCCTCTCTCCCTGCCTTCGCCTCTTCCTTTCGCTTCTTTCTTGTCCTCTTTTTTTTTCCCCGCTCCTTACTTCTTTCTTCCTCGCGTGCTAGTCTTTGCTTGCACAGATTCCTTTCCTTCCTCTTCCTCTGTCTTTCTTCTTTTCTCTATCTTCCTTCCTTCAATGCTCTCTCTTTGTGCCTTTCTTTCTTTCATTCTCTTTCCTACTTTCTTTTCTTTTCTCTTTCTCTTTTCTTTTCTTTTCTTTTCTTTTCCTTTTCTTTTCTTTTCTTTCTTTTCTTTTTTTTCTTTTCTTTTTTCTTTTTCTTTTCTTTCTACTCTCTTCTCTTTCCTCCGTCTCCTTCCTCTTTCTTTTGTTCTCTCTCCTTTTTCGCTTCCTTCTTCTTTGCGATCTTGCCCTGCACCGCCCTCTTCTTGCCTCCCCTTTTGCTGCTCCTTCCCTGCTTCTCTCTTCTTTACTCCCGCTCGCAGCTCGTCGCTCGCCTCCGGCGACGCGGCGGACACCCTCACACACGGAGCCATCAGCGCTAATTGCGGGCCATCAGCGCCGGAGCGCGGTACTCTAACCAAGGCGGAGGCTCTTAGGGACCAACTCCCTTCAGCGTCTAGTAAGGTCGGTGCACGCTGGTAATCTCCTCTACGATTTCGGTCTTTCGCGCCTTTGTCATCTTCCTTTCTTCCTTAATCACTTCCTTGCTTCATTCCTTCCTAGCTTTTTTCTTTCTTCCTTCCTTCCTTTCTCTTCCTCTCTTTCCTTCTTTCTTTCCTCCTTCTCTCCCTCACCACCTTTCTGTGAACAGTGAGAGCGTCGGTGCAGTGTACTAAACTCATTTATCGTCTCTTCCTTCTCGGTCTTCTTTTTTTTCTACTGCTTGCTTCGTTCTTGTTTGCTTATCTTTCCATCCATTGTTCCTTCCTTCTTTCCTTCTCTTCTTTCCCCTCTTTCTTCTCGTCTTCTCTTCCCTGTCCTCCTCCCCTCCTTCGCTTTTTCTTCCCTCTTTGCCTCTTCCTTGTCTCCTTTACCAACAGCTTGTCTAGATGACTACACCGCTCTCGCCATGGAGCACGGACATGCCCTGGGGCAAGAGCTCTTTCCTCTTCCTCAACACTTTTCACCAAGCCTTGCACATCCTCCTGAAGTACCAACCTCAGCTCCATTCAGCAGGAAGAGAGAACGTTGGTGCATGCTAGTAATCCCCTCTATCATCTCTTCCTTCCTTCCTTCCTTGCTCTTCCTTCTTTCTTTATTCCTTACTTGCTTTCTCCTTACATACAGTCCTTCCTTTCCTTCTTCCTTTCTCGTTCTTGCCTTCTTTCTTTCTCTTTCATCCTTCTTTTCTCTCTCTGCCTTTTTCTTTTTTGCCTCGCCCTGCCCTATCCTTGCCCCCTCTTCTCTTCTCTTTCCATACTTGCTCCTTCTTCTCTTTTCGCCTTTACCAGAATATTTCCAACGTGTCTGCACCACGTTTTGACAAGAAGCACGGGCATGCCCTTTGGCAAGAGCTCGCATTCCTCTTCCCTTCCACCTTCCATCCCTCCGGACAGGGAACAACCTTCCTGCTTTCCTCCACTCTGTGCAAGACAGACAGACTGCCCCTCCACCTCTCCTTTCCTTCTGGAAGAAGAAACACTCTTCACCCTCCAGCACTCTCAAGGACCCAGCAAGTAACAGAGCAAGGCCCGTTATCGAGACCACCTGAGGAAACTTCAACACACATAAGTCTACGGTCGCATCCAGAGAGTGGTGCTCAACGGCTCAATGTCGCAATGGAGATCAGTGACGAGTGGTGTCCCTCACGGACCCCTATGGGACCAGTACTGTTTCATATCTTTCACTAACAACATAGACAGTGGGATCGAGCGAACCCTCAGCAAATTTGCAGGTGACACCATGCTGAGTGGTGCGGTTGAACACGCCTGAGGGATGGGATGCCATTCAGAGCAACCTGCCCAAGCTTGAGAAGTGGGCCCATGTGAACGTCATGAGGTTCAACAAGGTCAAGTGCAAGGTCCTGCACGTGGGTCGGGGCAACCCCCGGTATCAATACAGGCTGGGGCATGAAGGGATTGAGAGCAGCCCTCCGAGAAGGACTTGGGGGTACTGGTGGAGGAAAAAGTGGGCAAGAGCCAGTGTCCTGGTTTCGGCTGGGACAGAGTTAACTTTCTTTTTAGTAGCTGGTACAGTGCTGTGTTTTGGATTTAGTGTGAGAATGATGTTGATAAACACTCTGATGTTTAGTTGTTGCTTAAGTAGCGCTTATCTTAAGCCAAGGACTTTTCAGCTTCCTGTGCTCTGCCCAGCAAGCAGGTGTGCAAGGAGCTGGGAGGGAGCAGAGCCGGGCAGCTGACCCCGAACTAGCCAAAGGGGTATTCCCATACCATGGAACGTCTATGCCCAGTATATAAACAGGGGGGAGCTGGCCGGGAGGCGCGGATCGCGGTTCGGGAACTAACTGAGCATCGGTCAGCGGGTGGTGAGCAATTGCATTGTGCATCACTGATTTTTTTTTCTTTCCCCCCCCCCTTCTTTTGTTGCATTCCTTTTCATTACTATTATTATTATATTTCATTATTACTATTGTTAGTATTATATTTTACTTTAGTTATTAAACTGTTCTTATCTCAACCCACGAGTTTTACTTTTTTTTTCCTTGCTTTCCTCCTCCTCACCCCACTGGGAGGGGGAGGGGGAAGCGGCTGCGTGGTGCTTAGTTGCTGACTGGGGTTAAACCACGACAGCCAGCAATGTGCGCTCACAGCTCAGAAAGCCAACAGTATCCTCAGCAGCATCAGAAGAAGCGTGGCCAGCAGGCTGAGGGAGGGGATTCTGCCCCTCTACTCCGCTCTGGTGAGGACCCTACCTGCAGTACTGCATCCAGCTCTGGGGTCCTCAGCACAGGAAAGACATGCACCTGTTGGAGCGCGTCCAGAGGAGGGCCACAAAAATGATCAGAGGGATGGAACACCTTCTCCTAGGAGGAAAGGCTGAGAGACTTGGGGTTGTTTAGCCTGGAGAAGAGAAGGCTCTGGGAGACCTCTTTGGGGCCTTTCAATACTTCAAGGGGGCTTCTAAGAAAGATGGGGACAGACGTTTTAGCAGGGCCTGTTGCGAATACAATAAGGGGTAATGGTTTTCAACTACAAAAGGGTAGATTCCAACTAGATATAGGATCAAAGTTTTTATGATGAGGGTGGTGAAACACTGGAACAGGTCGCCCGGAGAGGTGGTCGATGCCCCATCCCTGGAAACCTTCAAGGTCAGGCTGGACAGGGCTCTGAGCAACCTGGTCTTCTTGAAGATATCCCTGCTCATTGCAGGGGGGTTGCACTACATGACCTTTAGGGTCCCTTCCAACCAAAACCATTCTATGATTCTGTGACGCTATGATATGACCATGAATATCTCTGCTACATCCGAAAAGAATCCACCACCTTCTGAAAAACAAGACCAAGCCCCACATACTTGGATGTCTCACGAAACAGGCTCCAAACAGTCCAAACAACCCAGGCGAGTCTTCCATTCAGGAACTCAAACCCATCACAGCCCAGCACGACAATCCTCCACGAAGGCCGAAAAAGCACGGGGCAACCACAGCTCCCGAACACTGCTCTTGTACCTCGATGAAGAGCTATTCTTCCTGACTCATTTTCCACCTGCACATGAATGGCCAGCTCTTGCTTCTCCTTTCAGGTAGGCATGCACTGCCAGAACAACGCACCAAGAACCTCCGTACCCAGGAACTTCAGTTCCCACAAAATACCTCTCACTCATTAGCATCATCCACCCCTCACACACCCAAACAAAGGCCACAAAGGTAACACCATGGGTTTTTTCATGAGAACATTCCCTGGATTCCCAACACACCCACGCTGAGAAACACATTGGGGTCCCTCCTCCATCCGTGCTGCTGCCGCCTGCTCACCCTGTGCCTGGAAGCAGCAGGAAAGGAACAAAAACAGGCAGTGATGCTTTGCTGCTCCAAACCTACAGGCATGACAATTCAGGCAACAGTCCGTCGATCCAACATGAAGATACCCATGACTAAACAGCAACCAAAGTACAGCTGTCTCTCAAACTCATTCTCTTCAGATATGAGCAACTTACCTGTAGAATCACTGCTTGCTTCTTCAGGAAAAGCAACATTTTCAGGGTGTGGGAATTGGTTCTAAGGGACATTTTCCCCTAATGTTATCAGCTCATACTGGTGAAGCTGGACAGAAAAAAAAGACTCTTGTTCTCCAAAAGCCTTGAAATCCCTGGACAGTGCGCAGTGCTCTCTTATGCGCTTCTATCACGGGGGAAGCAGGAGCAACGCCTGAAAGCTAAGGACATTCTCTCAACATCAGCCTCAGCTCAGGGGACTGGAAAAGCCTCCCCCACACTCATGGCCAACTGCCTGAAACTCTGCCACCCGACAGCAGCTGCCAAATTTCAGCAGTCTGCATCTCATCCACTTTTACTGACACACTGCCAATGTGAGAGAAGGAAAAACAAAAAAAAGATGGAAGTTTCTGGTAAGAGGAGAGAAGAAAACCAAAGGATCCCATTCCCCTGTATTGAAACGCAAGGCTTGCCAACTTCTTGAATAGGGAGAGCACTTCTTCCATTCCCTAGCTAAGACTAAGAGCAGAGACATAACCAAGGAGAGGTTCAGAGAAGGCTGGCCAATTTTGATTGACATTTGGAAAAGCTTCTGTTGGAACCAACACCATTCCCCATCAAAAACAAGTGATCAAAGGTGTGTATGGCAGACGTCTTCACATCTGGCAGGAAGAGCACAGAGAACAACTGAGGCGCAAGGATATGCCAGTTACTTCAGGAGGTCCTGAGAGGATCCCAGGCAAGCAACCCTGTGCACCGGGCGTCTTCCTGACGTTTTCTACTGGAATCCTCTATCCCAAGCCCTGGGAAATGAGATCTCCAGCTAAGCAGACATTCTCCAGTTCTTCACCAATGACACAGTCCATGACGCATAGCATCTCCATTTCGTCAGGGAAGACTCTTCCCAACTCAAAGTCACCCTCCCCGTGATCAATGCCCCACGCCCTACTCCGTGCCACTCGGAGGATCGCTCCAATAGAGTTCCAAAAGATTCTGTGGTTAGAGTTGTGACAGCTCTGATCCCAGTCCACACGGATTTTATTCTTTGAGAGAACCACACCAAATGCCGAAGCGCAAGAACACTCACCGTATCAACTGGGTGGGAGAATTGGTACCACAGAAAACCAGAGCTGGGCTGCTGTGCAGGAGTTGGCCTGTACTTGCGCATGTCTCAGTTAAGCATGACAAGGGGACACACCACCTCTACCGAGGCCATCTGTGCAAGTGCACAAGTACAGGGCATCAAGCACACAAAGATTACGCCCACCCCCTCATCACATCCGCTTACAAATCCCGCCTGACGAGGAGCAAGGAACCATCACGGCAACATCAACGGATGGGGAAGCTACTATGGATGCCCACCACTACACAAGGACAGCACGTTGAAGCGCTACCCTCCCACAACACCTTTCTCAAAACAAGCGGGAAATGGTTCATCAGACAACGTTCACCAGTCTGCCTCTCATCTCCTCTTACCAACACATTGCCTACGGCAATCGGGCAGCAGCACAAACGACTCTCTCTGGTGGGAGATCTTCATAACCTCAAAGGACACTGTGGGCATTTCAATACCATGTGACTATCTCAAGATCCAGAAGGCCTCCAACTCCAGACCCTTGCAGCATGGCAAAGGATCCTGCGAAAGAACACTCTGTGCCCATCTTGCCTCAGGCTTTCCTCTAGGCATCCGTCATTCCCCAGCCTGCAACATGCGTTCTCAAGACAAGCACATCATCTCCCATTCTTGTCTGAAGACATGGCCCATGGTCTTCTCAAGCGTTTCCACTTCCCTCAGACAAGCTCAAGGTCACCCTTCACATCAGCAGATGCCCAGGCCCTACTCAGTGCCACTGCTACCTTCACCTCCATGAACATGCCACACTTTCCTTTCAGTCTGGCTTTTGTGGACCCTTCCATCAATGAGAGCACCACAGAAAACCAACACATTGCCAATGTGAGAGAAGAAAAAACAAAAGCATGGGAGGTTTTGGTAAGAGGAGAAGAAAACCAAAGGATCCCAGTCCACTGCATTGCAACACAAGCTTTGCCAACATCTCGAACAGAGAGGACTTCTTCTCTCTCTAGCAACACTAAGACCAGAGAAATGACACATGGGAGGTTCAGTGAAGGCTCGCACCATGATCCAAATTTGGAAAAGCTTTTCTTTGACCAACACCGTTCTACATCAAAAACAACTGATTAAAAGCGCATATGGCAGCTATCTTCACAAGCAGTAATACCATGGAGAACAACAGTTCTCACAATGCACCTTTACAAATCCTGCCTGAGGAGGACCAATGAACCATCATGGCAATATCAATGCCTGTGGAAGCTGCTACAGATGCCCACCACTACACAAGGACAGCACATTCAAGTGCTACCCTCCCACAACACCTTTCCCAGAACAACAGGGAAAAGGTTCATCAGACAATATTCAGCTCTAATGGCAATGGCATTGCTTTCATGCTGTGAGAGAACAACCCAACCGTTGAGGAGCACAGCACTCTAATGGATGATATCTACTCAGTTGCACAATTTGATATGGGTTCGGGTTTTTATTTGTTTTTTCTTTTTTAATCAAACTGAAGGTTTCTGAGCCTTTTGTACAGTTGTCCCTGCTGATGCAAATAAAGAAGAACACAAACAGGCCGTGTGCATCACGCTGCTTTTCTGGCCAGGAACGTAACTCTTCTTTTTTGTCTCCTTTACCAAAATTCTTTTTCCAATGACTACACCACGCTTGACATGAAGCACGGCACACCTTTGGCAAGAGCTCGCATTCCTCTTCCCTTCCACCTTCCATCCCTCCAGACAAGTTACAACTTTCCTCCTTTCCTCCAGTCTATGCAAGACACACAGACTGCCCCTCCACCTCCACCTCCCTCCCTTCTCAAAGAACACCACACTCTTCAGCCTCCACTCCTCACAAGGACCCAGCAAATAACACAGCAAGGCAATCATATGGCAAAGAACACCTCTGCTACATCACAACAGAATCCACCACCCTCTGTAACACAACACCAAGCCCCAGCTACTTCCACATCCCTGCAAACAGGCTCCAATGAGTCCAGACAATGCATGGGAGGTTTTCTCTTTGGCAACTCAAACCCATCACAGCCTGCAATGCCAACCCTCCAGGAAGGCTGAAAAAGCATGGGGCAACCACAGCTCCTGAGCACTCTTCATATACCTTGATGAAGAGCTATTCTTCCTGACTCTTTTTCCACCTGCACGCTGAATGGCCAGCTCTTGCTTCTCCTTTCAGGTAGGCATGCTCTGCCAGAACAACGCACCAAGAACCTTGTTACCCAAGGGATTTAGGCCCCATGCAATACCTCTCCTTCATTAGCATCATCCACCCATCACACACCCAAACAAAAGACATGAAGGAAACACCATGACTCTTTCACTTAGAACATCTCCTTGATGCCCAACACATCCATTCCATCAAATGGATTGGGGTCCCTCCCCCATATCTCCTTGCTGCTGCCTGCTCACACTCTGCCTGGGAGCAGCAGGAAAGGAACGAGAGCAGGCAGCGGTGCTTTGCTGCTCCAAACCTAAAGGCATTATAATCCAGGCAACATTCGGTCAATCCAACATAAGATACCACGACCGAACAGGAACAAAGTACAGCTGTCTCTCAAACACATTCCACTTTAGGTGGCAGCGACTTCCTTCCAGCATCACTGCTTGCTTCTTCAGAAAAGACACATTTTCAGGGGAGGGGAACTGGTGAAAAAGAACATAGGAAATGAAAAAGAACATATGGAGGGCTGCAAAGCCACTCACTGCCTCGCAGAATCTTCCCAGATGCGTCAACTTCACCCTGAATGCTTTTGCCTTTTCACAAATCTCAGATGGAAACACCACAGAGCTGCACGTAAGAACGGAGTTCTTCAGGATTCTGTGATTAGAGCTGTGACAGCTCTGAATCCCAGTCCACAGGGGTTTTTTTCTTTCAGAAAAACACACCAAATGCTGAAGCGCAAGCGGTCTCACGATGTCAACTGGGTGAGAGAATTGCTACGATGGAAAAACAGAGCTGCGTTCCTGTGCAGGGTTTGGTGTGTACATGCACATATCTGAAGGAGTTAATGACAAGACGACACACCATCTCCTCCACGGCCACGTCTGCAAGTGCACAAGTAAGGGAAGTCAAGTGCACAAAGATTACACCGACCTCCTCATGTGCCCTTACAAATCCTGCCTGAGGAGGTTGCCATGATGGCAACACGAATAGCTGGGTTGGCAAGACTGAAGCACTGTCCTCCCACATCTTCTTTCCCAAAACACCAGGGAAAATATTCATCAGTCTGCATGTCACCCCCTATTACCAGCACATTGCCTTCGGCAGGCAGGCAGCAGCACAAGGGTCGGCCTCTGGTGCAAGGTACTCATAACCTCAAAAGACATCGTGGGCATTTCAGTACCACACACTGTCTCAAGATCCAGAAGCCTCCAACTCCAGACCCTTGGGAGCTGTGAAAGGATCCTGGGCAAGAACACTTCGTGTCCATCCTGCCTCAGGCTTTCCTCTAGGCATCCTCCATTCCCTACTCCGAGACATGCATTCTCAAGACAAGCACATCATCTCCCATTGCTGTCTTCTCATGACATGGCCCACGGTCTTCCCAAGGATTTTCAGTTCCCTCACACAAGTCCTCCCACTGCTCGAGGTCACCCTTCACATCAGCAGATGCCCAAGCCCTACTCAGTGCCACTGCCACATTCACCTCCATGAACATGCCACAGTTTCCTTTCCCACCTCAAGCTTGCAGAAGCAATGACACCAGAAAAATCACACAGATGGTGTCATATACATGGTGTCGGCAGGCTCTCTGCTCCTGAACCATCATGTTTTGCAATGTTTCTATCAGAAGGAAATGTTGCAGACCTCGGAGCATTACTCTTTCTAAACATGATGTCGGGACAATGGCAAGGGCATTGATTTCATGCTGTGACAGAACAAACCAACCGTTGATGACCACCCCACTCCAATGGATGGTATTGACTGTGTAGGAGAATTTGCTTTGGGTTTTGGTTTGGTGGGTTTATTGGGGGGGGGGGGTGTTGTTTTGCTTGTTTGTTTGCTTTTCCGAAAAGAAGATTTCCAGGGCTTCTGTAAGCGTGTGGCTGCTGATGCAAATATTGAAAGAACATCAAAACAGGCCAGCATACGTCACGCCACTTCTCTGGCCACAACGAGACCAAACCTGGGACGCTGGAAACTGGAAAAAAAATGAAAATCCCGTTTCTGACACCTACCTTGCGTCACACTCCTCTCCCTGAACACTTTATCTACCAAGTAGAGTGACAACATACTTGGAAAAACAACAGAGGAAAAGTCCAAAGCCTTCCCTACTTTCTTAATGACTCTGGTGGGAGAATCAAAAGGGAGAAATTACTCCACGGGGAGAGAAAACCCTGAAGCCTCAATTGTCACCTCGCATCACGGCTCTTGCAGGGGACAATCACACAGGAGGAGGACAGACTTTTCCACAAGAAAACTTTCCACATCTCATACCAGCACAATCAGCACTCTGCAACGCGAATAAGGCACCAAATAGCGCCTGGGGCACTGTCACCATCACAGCCTGCCTGTCTTGCACTCCTTCAGCAAGCTCGCGTGCAAACGCTACACACCCCCAAGCAAGAGCGTCTCGAAAGCTGATGTCGTGGCACCTCTCATCGCAGCGGCAGCGATTTTACTCTACGGGAGAACAGCTCACACCCACAGCAGCAAACCTCAGCTGCCGACGGTAACCGCCGCGGGCTGCGGCAGTACCGCTAGTTTCCCCCCACAGCGAGAGCCGAGGGGCTCCGGCAAGGACGCGGAGGCAGATGCAAAGGTGCCGTGAACACCCTTGAGCACCCGCCAAGCACCCACCGCCCGCAGGCCCCGCGGGCTGAGCCCGCCTCCCACCAGCGCCTGCCCAGGCGGCGGGCCAGAACGAAGACCGCGAAGAAGGGCGGAGGGAGACCGAGAAGAAGGGCGAAGGGGCGAGAGGCCAGAAAGGGAGGGCCACTGACCGTGTCCAGGAGAGCGGGCGGCTCCGGCTGCGTCTCCTTCGCCGCGGGGCCGGGCGGCGGCGGGAAGTTGGGGCTGAAAACCATCAGGTCGCTCTTGCCCGCGCCGTCCGCCACGCACAGGCTCCGGCTCTGGCGCTGCGAGTACGACCAGCTCCCCACTTCGCTGGCGCACACCAGCGTCGCCGGCCCGGGCCCCGACACCACGGCCGCCCGCGGCGACCACCGCGACGCCCCGTACAGCACCACCGCCAGCACGAACACGCTCGACACCGCGCAGATGGCCACCACCAGCCACACGTTCGTCGCCGACGCCGACGCCGCGCCGCCGCCGCGCCGCTCCGCGCCCGCCGCCGGCCGCAGCCCCGCTCCCGACGACGACGACGACGACGACGACGAGCCCGCGGCCGCCAGCGCCGCCTCGGCGCCCTCCACCAGCGACACGCTCAGCGTGGCCGTGGCCGAGCGCGCCGGCTCCCCGTGGTCCCGCACCACGATCACCAGCCTCTGCCGCGGGCCGTCCGCCTCCTCCAGCGCCCGCGCCGTGCTCACCTCGCCGCTGTACAGCCCCACGCGGAACGGGCCCTTCCCCCGCGGCTCCCACAGCTCGTAGCGCAGCCACGCGTTGTAGCCCGAGTCCGCGTCCACCGCCCGGATCTTCGCCACCACCTGCCCCGCCGGCGCCCCCCACGCCGCCCACGCCCACAGCGCCCCCGAGACCGGACCCGACGACGACCAGCCCGACGCCCCGGGCCCCGGCCCGACGCCCGGCGCCGGCAGCAGCGCCGGCGCGTTGTCGTTCTCGTCCACCACGAAGAGCTGCACCGTGGCGTTGCCGCACAGCGGCGGCTCCCCCGCGTCCACCGCCCGCACCTCGAACTCCAGCACCTGCACCTCCTCGTAGTCCAACGGACGCAGCGCCCACACGCGCCCGCTCTCCGCGTCCACCGACACGTAGCTCGACGCCGCCCGCCACCCCCGCCCGCCCCCGCCCGCCCCCGCCCACGCCCTCCGCCACCGAGTACCTCACGCGCCCGTTCCCCGCCTCGTCCGCGTCCCGCGCCCACAGCCGCGCCAGCTCCGCGCCCGCCGCGTTGTTCTCCCGCGCCAGCACCGTGTACACGGCCTGCGCGAACGCCGGCGCGTTGTCGTTCACGTCCGACACCGGCACCCGCACCCCGCGGCTGCCGCGCAGCGGCGGCGCCCCGCCGTCCTCCGCCCGCACCTCCACCTCGTACTCCGACACCCGCTCCCGGTCCAGCGCCTCCCGCAGCACCAGCGAGTACGAGCCCGCGAACCTCGCCACCAGCCCGAACGGCGCCGGCGGCCACACCGCGCACCGCACCCGCCCGTTCGCCCCCGAGTCCCGGTCCGACACGCTCAGCAGCGCCACCACCGTCCCCACCGACGCGTCCTCCGGCACCGGCACCGACAGCGACGTCACCCACACCTCCGGCGCGTTGTCGTTCACGTCCACCACCTCCACCCACGCTGCAGTGACCCGAAACGGAGGGGAGCCTTTGTCTCTCGCTTCGATTTGGATCTCGTGTAAGCGGACGTCTTCAAGTCCAGGGCGCCCGTGAGACGGATCTCCCCCGTCTTCGCATCAATGGTGAACAGATCTCTTTACCAGCAGGAACCGAACTGACGTGCGTAGACTCCTGATTAAGACCCTCGTCCGGATCCGTGGCGTTCACCCGCACCACCAGCGTCCCCTCCGCAGCGCTCTCCGGCAGCTCCACTTTATACACCAACTGGTTGAACTGGGGCGCGTTGTCGTTCGCATCCAGCACCGAGATCACCAGCTCCATCGTGCCCGTCAGCGACGGCCGGCCCCCGTCACTCGCCGTCACACCAACCGGTGCACAGGCATCGTCTCGCGGTCCAGCGATTTCAGCACCAGAAACAGGGATTCTCGGTATTCTTCACTCCGCTGTAAATCCAAACGAAATGCTCGCTGGGGCTGAGTGTATAGGAGAGCTGCGCGTTGGCTCCGATGTCTGCATCCGACGCGCCCTCCAGCGGGAACCGGAGCCCGGCTGCGACAATTCCGCGATGCTGAGGTTTTTCCGGGCGGCGGGGAAGAGCGGGGCGTTGTCGTTGATGTCGGTGACCTCCAGCTCCACGTGGAAGACGCGCAGCGGCCGCTCCACCAGCACCTCCAGCCGCAGGGCGCACGGCGCGCTCTTCCCGCACAGCTCCTCCCGGTCCAGCCGCGAGCTCACCACCAGCGCCCCGCTCGCCCCGCTCACCTCCACGCTCGCCCGCCGGCCCTGCGCCACCAGCCGCAGCCGCCAAGCCTCCGCCTCGCCCGCCTCCAGGCCCAGGTCCTGCGCCAGCCGGCCCACCACCGTCCCGGCCTTCGCTTCCTCCGGCGAGTACCGCACCTGCCCGACGCCCACCGCCCCCTGCCTGCAGCAACAGCACCCGCACCACCGCACCCCAGCACTGCCGTGGTGGTCCACGAATGCCCATCGCAGTCACCGATTCCTTTTTCTCCCCACCGTATCGTTACGGATCTTTGTATCGAAACGGTTTTAGATGTGCACTACACGGTAATCCTTTCTCAGGGGCTGCACATCCTCTTCTCTGCTGCTCTTTTTCTCATCTGCGATCTTTTTTTATATGCACCGGAAGGTGTTTCTCCGCCCTTCCCCCGCTTTTATCATACGTTTATTAGGTCAGAGCGGCATCATGTGGCACTCTGCACGAATTGCCTCTTACGGTATCGCACTGGTTTGCTTCGTCTTTCTCATTTGCCATTCCAGGCACTTCTTTCTCACTTTGTTGCCGAATACGTACCCCCAGCAGTTTAATTGTATTGGTTTAGGCGAAGTGCATATGATTATCTCGAGCTTCTTCGTAGAACACCCTTCTGCCAGTTTGTCTGAAACACGGTGCTTTTCGCTAATTGCAACTAATTTTGAGGCCTGAATTTTGTTATTCGGTTAAAACAGGCAGAAAAATCCCATCGAACTTTTAATTCTTCTCGGAGACGCTTTATTTTCTTTTGCACTGGTGTTTATTGTCACCTCTACTCATCTTGATTTGTAGCCCCTGTCATTAGTTCAAGTGGCCGAAAACTAATCTTTCACACTTGTTTTCCTAGTGAAATGGTCTTGCCATAAGTTATATTGAACATATTTTTCAATTAATGGGACAGGTCCCAAGCTGACCCTGATGGGGTTTCCTCTATTAGAAACCCTGAGGCTTAACTGAAGTGTTTCCAAAAACATGCGCGTTCCACATCGCAGTTCTATACATTTCTTGCAACAAAATATATCTAGAAGTGTTTTGTAACCAAGCCACCGGGGTGAGGGCGTTCACACGCTTGTGCTGTGAGCAAGTCTTTTAAGGATTGGGGGTAGAAGGAAAGGGAAAACCGGGAAACAGATCCCCTGCTCGCAGTCGCTGGGTTCCCCCCACGGCATCCCTCTGCGGGAACAGGAGGGTCAAACGGTTCGGCGATACCTCCTTCACAGGAGATACTCCCTGTTACCCATCAGCTTCGCTGACAGCACAAGTGACCACCCTGCTATGAAATGCTGAGTGGAAAGGGGACGCAGGAGAGCAGAGTCTGAGAAACGCAGGTTACTCCACATTTCCCTCTACTCGGAGCCGAGGGGGACACGGAGGGCAGAGGCGAGAGGAGATGCAGTCAACACGCGTGGTGACTCCAGTCCCTTGGGAGGAGCCAGAAGAGAGCCGTGTCATGGGCCAGATCCTTCCTCTAAATGAGACAGGGCTGAGTTTTTCCGCTATCTGTGCTCTCCGTTCGCGCCTGCCTTCTGCCGGAGGCTCGCCTGTGTCGCAGGATACCGGAATAAATGTTACCGTCCTCCGCTCCCCCGCCCCGGCAAAGCCGGGTGCGCGGCTGTTGGCATGATTTTCGACCACCATTTGAAGCTTCAGGGCAAAATCCGCCGCTTGCCCACACAGCTCTCGTCCGCCCCCGTTCGCATTCACCATCACCTGCCCCACGGCCCCGCAGGCAGCCGGGCTGAGGCACACCGGCCCCGCGGCCGCCGCACTTCCCGCAGCCGGGCTACGGATGACAGCAACTTCTGCCGTTACCTCTGCAGCTCATGTACACAGACCACAGTTCAAAAGATTATTGAACACGATTGTGCCTACTGACCTTTTTGTATTCCTGCCCGACTGATCTCCACAGCGCCGCCGGTTCATACGGAAATCTGCCGCTGAAGGTAGTCAGGCTTTCCGTGGACAGCAATGATGTCTTGATTCCAGATCCGTCCCTAATGCCATTTTTGTACGGCCTATGCCATCAAAACGCCAAGATGAACTCTTCCTACTGCGTCTTTGTAACTTACCTGCAGTTCCTTATCCCGATCAGTGACAGGGTTTTCTCCCCGAGGGAGACATTCAGACAGATCACGTTTCATATCCGAAATCCTTGTGGAAGTTCAGCCTTTGAAGATGAAGAGTGGTCTTTCTCTCCAGCGCTGCTCTCGAGCGGAGTAGCCCACGGTAAACGGCAAAAGGGACCTCTGGCAGAGACTGCTGCTGCTGCTGGGGACTCGGACTTACTAAGCCCGTTAGCATATCCCTATCGCATTCATAATGCCCACACAGGTTTTGTAATTCTCTTCCATTGTTTAGGTCTACACACGGATTTTCTGCAGTCTCACACTGTCGTTACCACAGACCACAGGCAAACAGACAGAGACAAATCTATCCTATCAAGTAGAACTGCATTTGTTAACTTGCAGGCGACACAATTGATCTTTTTGATAACAGAGGACCGACGAGTAAGATTCTACAAGGCACGAATTTTGCCCTGAGTTAATCTGGAGACCCATTCCCGACCTCTGAGTTTCCTGGAGTTTTCTGGCAGTTTGTTTTAATTCGTGTAGCAAAAGGAAATAAAGGTTTGGGTAGAGATCACTTTCTTGACTCGTGGATAGGAAGAGATGCCGGGACAGATCTTCTATTAACAAATTCATCACGCTCACTCCATGTGAGTCCAGGACGAGAGGTGTTTAAGCAGGATAGGTTTGGTTTTGTTTTCCCTACTTATGCACTTGCTAAGTTAATCCACTTACCTGGAATAAGTAGATCTTCTCTGGAGGAATAATTCATGCCATATTCATAGGGATGAAAATATAATGCCGATGTCAGCAAAAAGAGCACCATTTTATTTTCAAGTATCTTAGAGCCATGCTAGGGTCTAAGTTAAGCTTGCTGTAAAATGTAGTAGGATGTTTTAAACCAGTAAAAGAGCTGTTAATGAGATGACAAGCATTGACGTCAAGGATAAAGCACAGGGCGTCCCTTTTCCTGTGGTCTGAACACTTGTCGGCATTGTTTCTATATCCACCAAGCAGCAGCTGGAATAAATGGTCCTACAAGACCAGAGATCTGAGCTTTGCTAGCGATAAAGGTGTTTCTGTATGCAAAGAAACAGTTAAAGAATCCAGGATAACCTACACATTGGAAGAGTTGTTTCGTGCTTACTCAAATCCAGTCCACGTGAAATTCGCACATTCTGATGAAATCCAGCTACTACCTGAGTAGCAGTAGGGTAGCGGGTGGCATTGGCAAATCCTTAAGCATTGTAGCATTGAACTGCTGTCACAGATGTACAACTAAGTTGCCTTTCATACCACCTGTATCTATAAAGAGAAGCCTCGAAGGTCATAAGGAAAAGCTGAGATGATCCTGCAAAAAGCCCCTGACTCGGTGAAAGGCTGTTTAGCTACTCCAACTTTGGTCAGTCTCAGAGTATGCCCTGTGCCTCTGACTAAGCAGCAAGGCATGAGGAGTGGTTCCACATCAAGAAAGAATCTGTACAGAACAATCAGTAAAAGCTACTCACCTTTACACCCCGACAGCCCACCAAGTGCCTGGGCGTTACTCTGAGTCTCCTCCATTTGATAGGAAGGGGTGAAAGCCTAGTTAAACTGTTCCAAAAAAGTAACCACGAGTTTCGACATCCCGAGTTCAGTTCATCAGAGCTTACGGAGTGAACGCTCGGATTCTTAGAAAAGCAAGTACAGCCCAATGGCAAACACTTACAGTAGCAGTTCGTCTCCTGTCGTTTAGACAGACAGACTTTTCCAGGGATATTTGGAAAGCTCTAGTTCGACCCCCTCTGAACTCAAAGCGTGACTTCAGTTACACTTTGAGACAAGAAACGGAGAACCGGCAAGAGGGAGAACAGCAGCAGCTCCGGCAGAATCGCTGCCGTGACACAGGACACTTCCAGCTTTACCATCCCTGGGACGGCAAGGGCCGCACAGCAGCTCCAGATCAGCCGGCTCAGGGCGACTGATCCCCCCGCGACCGGGGATCCGGAAAGAAGAGCCTGTCCCCTCCGGAAGGGCAGGGGAGCCCCGAGCTCACCTTGTCGGCTTTGTCTTCCCGCGAAGCGGCTCCTTCACGCCTCTTTAAGGCAGTTTAGCGGTTAGAGCACGGCATAGAAAAGCCGAGGTCTGGTTTCAAAGCCCTCCTGAGACCGAAAGCTTTTAAAACAGCCTCTGCCACCATTCGAGAGTGCCCTAATCACCGAGAGAGGGACCGCCCGTATGGGGTCCCCACCGGTCCTTCAGCGGGGCATTCCGCCTTGAGCAACGCCGGCAGAGAGGCCGGGGAAGGGGGTGACCTGGTCGCTCAGCGGCTGGAGCACTCACCGCCGCGGGGTTTACTCCTCGCTTCCGCGCATCACCTTCAGCAACCACCGAATATAACGGGGCAGGCTCAGAGAGCAGGGAAGGGGAGGCTCAGAGAGCAGGGAAGGGGCACCAGACCCGTCCCTTTCCACCTCTGTCTTCGGGACGCTGGCGGAGCTGGAGCCTCCCTCCCCCGGCGTTTCGCGGGAAGCTGCCGGCGGTGCCCGTCGCTGTGCACCCCACCGCTGCCGGCGCTCAGCCTGTCGCTCGGACGGTGACAGGACCCCGCGCAGGGTCACGCAAAAGCCTTCCCGCGGGCGTCCTGCTGCCGGCCCCAGGCCGCCCAGCTCTCCCCGACAAGCCCAGCGCCTGCCTGCGAGCCCGGCTCCTTGAGCCTGGCGCCGCTCGCCCGGGGAGCGGCCCAGCTCCCGGCTCCGCCTGGCTCCCCCGCCATCCGCGGGAAGTGAATAGCGGTCCCGGTCGGAAAGCGCATTAAAAAAAGATAAAATAATAATAATAAAAAAAACAACCCAGCCAATTCCAAACCGCTCCCAAGCCAGCGCGTCCCTCCCCGTAGGGACGGAGCCGCTCCGCCACCGCGGGGCCCTCTGAGGAGCAGGCGGAGCCCGGCCCCCCGCTTCCTCCCCTCCGCCGGAAGTACCCGGCAGCCCTCGGTCCCGCCGCGGCGCTGGCAGCCGGGGCCGGGCCGGGCCGGCGTCCGGCGGGCGACAGCGACGGGGAGAACGCCCAGCGGCCACCCCGCCCCGGCGGCAGCTGCGGGGCCGGGTTCCCCCGCGGGAACCGGCAGCCGGTGCTGTCGCCCCGAGCGGGTCTGGGCTCTCGCTCATCCCCCTTGAAGGGGGAGCAACGATTTTGGCCGCTCTCAGCCGCCGGCGGGGCAGGGCTGTACAGACCCGGAGCAGCGGCTCCGCTTGTTCCCTTTCTGCCCCGTCGCTGTCGGTTTCGTTCTCAGCTGGCCTCTATTTAGGCTGGCGTTCCTCCGAGTGAGGTTTATGGCAGCCGGGGTTTTCTCACGTGTTAAGTGTTTTAGGGGCACGGTACGCGCGGGCTCCCCGATCCTGGGTTCTTCCTCTACGGGAAGGCACGTCTGCTAACACAGACCCCGTCCGATCACGGTCAGGCGGAGATAACCTCCAGCAATGAACATTTTGGCTATTCATCCCGCCATGAGGGCTCGTGTGATAACTCCTCCACGCCCCCAGCCTTCCTCAATTAACATAACTGACACCTCGGCGTTCGCAGCACCCCACAAGTCCCCGTTTTCCCGGGGATAGCAGGCACCGAGACCCGGCGGTGGGCTGAAGGTTAGCCGCCCTGCCCGCAGAGCTGCGGAGCCGCACTGGGTTACGGCCAGCCCGCCCCTTCAAGCCGCCCAGCGCTGGGAGGAGCTGAGCTGGAAATCCCCGCCAGCTGCTCCGAGAAAACACATCAGACACCGTTAGAGGTGGAGGATAGTATTTATGGGCGGCTATTAGCGCTGACCGAGAGGAAAGGCGGGCGAGATCGGCTTCCCCGTCCGCGGGGAAGCTCCTGGGAGCGGGGCTCTCCCTGGCTCAGGATCCTTTGATTTCTGGAAAGGATCTCGAAAGAGGGGGCGAGTTCCCCGGGGCTGGCCGAGCCTGCAAGGCTGGACAGATGATGCCCACGCTCCGTCTGAATCCCAGTTCTCTGCACATCCGTGCGGGATCCTGTCCTGGGGGTGGGGGAGCTCCCGCGTTGTCCCACCCTGGAAAAGCTGTGCGGAGACCAGGCACCCTGGGAGCCCGGCTGGCCGATCCCATTGCCTTTCATTTGCTAAGTACATTCCCCAGACACCATTAGAGCTAGCGCTCGGGAGCAGATGGACCCCTCCGTCCCGAGGTTCATCCCGGACAGATTGCATACAATTTATTAATAACCCAACAGATGCTCGGGCACTTTCCAGCTCAGATTATTTTTCCTGATTGCTCAAATCCCGGCCTGGGGGACTGTTCATTTATCTTCCGCCGCTCCTCTTTGTGCCTTACCAGCACCGACCTGAGGAGGGAAAGGGTGAAATTCGTGTCCCTCCCCGCCCTGACGCTGCGTATAAGCGTCCGGGAACTGAACGGGGTCTGATGCCAACCTTGGTTTGGCCCTCCCAGCCCCCGTGTCCCAGGGAGAACCACCGCTGCGTGCCGCCGGGGCCGCCCCGCTCCCCGCGGGCACAGCACGGACGAGCCGTCGGGGCCTCCGGTGCTGCTCTGCGCGGCGGGGCTGGAAGCCGAGGCGCCCGTTAGCAGCCCGCCTCGTCGGTGCCTGGCAGGGAGCGACATGTCGTGACTCCTAGTAAAACAGCAGGAATCGGGACTTAGGCCTTTACTTCCCAGGGTTATGCTAATCGGGTCGCAGAGAGTCAGGTTCCCCCTCCCGGAGCTGCTTTCCGAACCGTGGGGATCGCTGTATGGAGGTGAAATTAAAACAACCCCATGAAGAAAACGGATATTGCCCTCGACACGAACTCCCCCAGCCTTAGGCAGTACGGGCAGCGAGACAGGCAGAGCTGAGGGCCGGTGACCCCATCTCCTTCCCGGACACAGGGTCTTAAGAGAGGAGGGGGACGTATGGGGAGAAACTGCTTACGCCCTGCGAGACCCTCCCGGAACTAGATAAGATGCTTTGAGCTCCAGAAAAAGCCATCGCAGACCTTTCAGCAACGTTACGTTCAATTTTAATGTATAAAATGGGCTTTTCTTTGCTCTGTAGGGAGAAGCACAAAAGCAGCAGGTTGTTTATACTACTGAATAAATTAAATGCAGGTCTCTGAGGGATCTTACGCAAACCACTTACCTTGAAACACAACCCACGGGAAAGGGAGCTATGGAGAGATGCATCGTTAATGTTTTACATCTTTAGAGCAGCATCCAAGTAGTTGGCTCAGCACCAGTTAGCATTAGGTATCACGGAAGGTAGGGGATGTGGTTATAATTTGGAATGTAGAAGTCACTTGTAAGGTATAAGTAGCAGGACATTTGGGGTTGAAGTTCAGTGGAGCATGATGTAGGAATTAACCCTAAAGGCTGAGGGCTTAGATTAAGTCTTGAAGCTGAAGGATAATTGTTAAAGTGAGAGTTTGGAGGGAAAGTGCATTTATTATTAGGATGCACGCCATAGTGTAGTTTTAAAATAAAAATAGGAAGCATGGCAATCTTTTCTGCTCAGTGGCAGCTGGGCTCAGTAAAAGGCACTTCACTTTCTGTGAATGCAGGTGAGAGACACTCTCAGCAATAACAGCAGAAGAATATTAAAGTCTGTTACATTTTTCATAGCTCCTGACATTTGCAGTATAATTCCACTTCCTTGCCTTCTCCATGCTCCCCATGCCCAACAGATTTAGTGCAGGGGTGAGTTTTCTTCATTTCAGCCTCTGTAAATAAAGTGAGAGTATTGTGCAGTTGCAGGAAAAGAATTCCTTCCTCCTTGCTCTACAGCAATAGGGAAGAACTGCATGAAATGATGCCAGCCAGGCTTGTCGCAGAAAGGAGAATCAGGATGTAAAAGCTGGGATGTTGTGTTAAGATGGCCAGTGAGCATGAGGGGAAGGGGGGTTGTGGGCTATCAGAGACAGCTCTCTGCGATTTTAGGTGAAACCTAAACCTATAACACCTTGCACCCTGCTTACATAGCAATTTTTTTCCTATCTATAGGTTCCCTAATACCACAGATTCCCTGAAATGTCCACCAGAAAAGGAATAGAGGGAAATTCCAATGCTGGTACAGGGTTCCTGGTCAGATAGTGGCTATTTTATCCAGTTTTCAATGTTCTGCCCATCTTTCTTCCTTCTTGCTGTAATAACAATTACAAATATTATCCCATGGCAGAAAGTCTCATAGGCCGTTAAATTAGACAAATGTCCCACATAATTTTTTTCTTTCACTTTCCTTTGCTGCACACCGGCTGTGCAGGTCCTGAATGCCATCTCCTTTTTTCTTTCACAGACCTCCCAAATACATACCTCCTCAATGAGTTTCCTAGGCCAGGTCACAGAATAAAGCAGAGAATGAGCAAAACCAGCAACAGCAACAAAAATATTTTCTGGGTTGATAAATGTTCTTCAGTCACTCACCACTTTGTGCCTCTGACAAATCGTCACCACAATGAGCAAATCTTTTAAATAACATACACATTTTAAAAGAATATATAATTATGTGATCTGTTGACGTTTTGCTAATTTGTCAGTCCCAATCTCGTCATTGCTGAACTCAAAAAAGGGGAAATATGAAGCATAACCCAAATAACAAAAGTTGCAAAGTAGAATCTTGTGACAAAACAAACAAACAGAATTCAGAAGGATTCATTTCCTGAATTTTTTCCCTTTTTTTTCCCATCACAATTGCCTTGAGAGTGAAAGGATCAGCCATACTCTTCATTGCTTGGAGGACAGACATCCCAATAAAGACAAAATGGAAGTGTGCTCCGACGATCAGCCAGCATATACAGGCAAAAGAGAACTCATTGGGGAACTCCAGCTCTCCCCAGAGCAAGGGCATGAGGAAATGTTTGGGGAAGAGAGAAAGAGATGGGGAACCAAGGCTCATGGGGCAGCTATTCAAAGTAGGAAAGAATGTTCATTACCTGCAGACTCTGCTTCTGCCTATACAGATTTCTAAACAGGTACCCAGAGTGAGGAGGGTGCAGGGTCAGGCCCTGGGGGTTGTCCTTGTACAGTTTGACAGGAAGGCACAAGCCTCCCATCGCACAAGTTTTCTCTAAGGTACGAATCTGGTACAAACCTCTGCCCACATTGCAGGCAGAAAGGGTTGAATTATCATCACTGATTCCAGGGGCTTGGGCAGTTTGGAAAACTACTGGGACCAGCTGGTCCTCTTCCACCTCTCCTAGGTCACACCGTCTTAGCTAAAACCTCTTCTCTTCTTAATGCCTTATATTCCCCAAACTTCCAATGTTTAAGCTTAGGTGAATGATCCCGGGCATTGTCATGGAAAGACACTTGCTTCCGCTCAAGCAGTACCAGAATTATAAGGTTGCCTGATGTTTGAGGTGGGAGGCCAAAAAGCCAGGGCAGTCAGGAGAGCCTGGCTGGTGTGCAACTGGTAGGCAGGCATGATTAGCACGGGGTACATCCAGGCTTTGCGAGAGTCCTGGAAAGCTTGGCTCCAAATGAGAGAAACAGAAACTGATTTTCTTGATAGCTACGCAGAATATTGGATTGGGCTATATGTTGTAAGCAAATGTGATGCCAATAAGGAAATGTCCGAACTGTCTCCTTTCTAGCTGTGGCCACAGCAACGTGTCCGTCTCTTTTGGGTAAGGAAAGGAAAAAGCTGTGATCACAGAATCAGAGAATAGTTGTGTTTGGAAGAGATCTCTGGACAACACCTAGTCCACTCCTCTCTGCTTAAAGCAGATTCTGCAGGACTGAGTCCAATCAGTGATTTTACTCTGCATGTTGGTTTCCTTGGGTTCAGCTTTCAGCATCTGGAAGCTGAAAAAGTGGATTTGTTTGAAGAGTTTTGCTTGATTTGTTTTGTTAGAGATATGTCTGCATCATTCTTGTTTTGGAGGTCTTTCTGTGCACATGAGCTTAAAAATGTTCTCTGTCTTTGTCAAGCCTGCTATTCTCTAGTCATCTTTAAGGCAACAACCAGCTGTATGCGTGCCAAAAGATTTTACTGAAAAAAACCCATAAAGCAGCAAGCAATCCAGTTAAGCCAATGAATGACAGCCTCACAACCCCAACTAGAAACGCTGAAAGCTGCATCTAGATTGATACTTAATTTACCACCAAAATAAATAAATAAATCAAGCCTTAAGCACCATGACGTTCATCAGGGAAACAAAAGCTAGTGCAGATTAGCAGCCTCCTCACTCGGAACTGAGGAAAAAAAAAAAAAAGATAACTGAAGCCTGACACACAGTCTCAGCCCTTGTAACAAATCCAAATAACAAGGTCCGCTATATTTTGCAAACTGCAGGATACCAGGGACTGCAAATTTCCATCAGCTACCCTGGTTACACTTGCAGCATGGACACCTGTCCCCGGTCTCTAGTTTTTTTTTCTTTCTTAATGTTTCGGTCTCTTTTGGGCAGAAGCACACTCAGGCCTGCCCCACATGAAAACACACGCTTATGAGAAGATCTGCTGTCTCTGGTTCCTGCCCAAGGCCTTAGTTGGCCAAAGGGCTCACTAGAAAGCTGTAGCTTGAGGGATTCTGCAGCTGCTTTATTTTCCCAAGGACATCGGGCAACGCTGTTCTCCCAATTTTTGCTAATACAAACTCCTCGTCAGGCTTAGTCCACCGCTTGTTTACCACTTCTTGGCTTTTCCACTGAATCCCAGAAAGAAACCAGACACACAATCCTAATGAAAAGCTCGGCATGTAAAGGGAGAATTTATATTTCACTTCTTGCCTTTGCTATTGGTTTTACAAGTGATTGCTCATCAGAAACCAATTACCCAGAAAGGCTTGGGTTTGGGTCCCTACTGATGTTAGCAGGATGAATAGCCTCATTTACAATCTCTCAACTGGAAAACAAAAAGTAATGATAATAAAAAAAAAAAGTCTTTTAATTCTCTCTGCCTCTGTAGTAATTCACAAGAAAATTAAACTAATAACTCTCTCTGTGAGCGTGTTATGCAGATGCCAGGAGTCAGGGATAAATGGATAAAACTATCCAGGCAAAGTCCCCACGGAAGGAACCTCTGAGCAGACAACTGTTATGCCTTGCAAGATTCAGAGCTTCTCCAGCAATGCAATCTATGCAGAGAGGAGGCTGTTTCATTTTCTTTCTTCTTTTCTTCCCCCTCTTTTTCACTTGAATTCCACCTGCAGGCAGCAAAAAAATTCCATTATTTTTGGCTGGGCTCATTTCCCACTCCATCTCCATTTCCCTTTTGCATATAGAAGTCCTTTGTGAAGAAATTCTCCATGCCAACAGAATCAAACTTTTCACAAGTGGCTCCCAGAGTGGTCTTCCTTCCTCATTCCTTCAGCAAACAAGTGCTTTACTAGACAGAAAGGCTTGGGGGAAAACATGAGGGTCCCCGTTGTGTTCCCAAGCTCTGTGCTGTGATTTGTCCCTGCAGCTCAGATCCAAGTTTTGAATTTATTTTTTATATTTTTAAAGAAGATATAACATTAAAACAAAGTCTGTAACTTGCCCCTGCTGGTCTCCAAGATAGGAGGAGCAGAAATGATCTTCTAACTCCTCCCTTGCAGACTGGAAGTGTCTTGCTGGTCAGCTGTGATACCCCGTGTTGATCCACCCTGGTTTTCGGACACCACAATGCTGCGCACAAGATGGATCAGTAGACACAAGCACAGCAGATAGGATGGTTTTGTCCCAGCTGGGTGCTGGTGGTGTTGTGCATCATGTGGGTGACATGGAGGGGCACAATTTCGCTAGGGATTTGGCAGTTTGCAGCATGGGATCTTCATGGATTCACGTGATGACTGAGACTGAATGGGATGCCTGGAAGTGATCGGGTCAACCTTCTGCTCAAAGCAGGGTCAGATTTGATCCAACCTCACTAGGAAACTATAGCAGATATAAAACTTGAGCCAAAAGAGAGGCAGAAAAGAGGGCATGAGGGTGGACCCCACAGCGACAGGAGCATGCTGAAGTCTGTTCGGGTATCAAAGGAACACGACTATCACGGTGAGCACCATCTGACAGGCATTGAGGGAGTCAAATGGCTCATGTCATGTGGCACAACCAGCCAAGAGGACTCTTGGGGAACATGGGAAAAGGATTCAACCCCAGCTGTAGATCTTACATACTGGGGCAACTACCAGACTATCTTGCAGGGGAAACTAAGAGGAAGAAAAGATGGTTTAGTAAGCAAAATGAATACAACATTGCATTTCCTGGCAACAGAAAAACTAAGCTTTAGTTTTAGGAATTGATTTCAGGATTACTTTCCTGAAGTTTGATCTTCTAGGGGAGGCTCAAAGCAAATAGCAAATCTGTTCCTCTGGTCTCTGATAAAATGCCACTGACAGACAGCTGCTGGGCACGTAGGGCTTTATCTCCACTTCTGGTAAGTGATATTAAAGGAAGATCAAGGAGGAGACTGGGGACAAGAGGGATCCTACAGGTGGGATTCAGCCCCAGATCAAATGCCTTACATTTAGATACCTCGGTGGATATGTTCCATCTGTACTCAGGGGAGCTTTGGAGATTTAGTCAACACATACTGAACAACTGCAGAGCAAAAACAGTGATAAACTGGGTGCAAAAGAGCAGCAGCTCTTTGACAGAAAAATTAAGCCTAGAGCCCTCAGCCCTCACGCTTGGCAGTGTGAAAAAACTTTCTGTTAGTTAAAACACCGAGAAATATGGACATGGACTTAAGAGGAGACTCATCAAACCAGCCAGGCTTCCCTGTGATGCTAGAGTCTAACTAAGCTCTGGATTTCAGATAGACTTGGGCTGTAAATATTCCCTGTGTAGAGATCTGCGTTATTGTTCGCACCACGCTGAACTCCAGTGCTTTTTAGGGGAAGATTTGGATACAGAAATTCAGTGACTCATTGCAATAGAACAGAACAATTCAGACAGCTCATCTTTTCTCTGGGTTCACATAGCAATTTAACCCCAGTTTTTCTATTTCACATGCAGCCTGCTATCACAGAGTCTCTGCATCCTGGCCTATCAGAAATCCTACTAATGCTCATAATCATTTTCTTGATTGATGGTTGCTTTGCCTGCTTCTCTTTCCTTTGTACGAGTATGATTTATTTTCTGTGCAGGCAAAATGTATGATAAGGCATTTCTGGAGCTATTTAATGATATTTTCTGTGTAGACATTATTGAAAATGAACGGATTTGATGTGAAGACCTTAGTGACCCTTCTGGGAATCTTCGCTCTCTCTTCATTTCTTCCAATGCATTTTTTCACCTGTTGTTGCAGATATTCCTAGCAGTGAATTAAAAATAAAATATCTCATCACAAATGCCTGCAGATCCTCTGGATGATTTCTGATGGTTGACTGCACAAATGTTTTATTTTTCAATCCGTTTAACATGAACTTGTTTGCCCTGCTTCCTGGCATTGGAGAAACACTTTGAATTCCAAATGCTGAAACAAAAATCGCTGCTATTGTTTAAAACATGCAAAAATGTATCATTTATTCAAATGTAAGATTTGTAATCGTTGAATTTCATGGGAGACGAATCATTAGCCAAAGTGCAGACTGCACTAGAGGTCATATTTAATTTATTTTCAAAGCCTTCCGTTCGTGCTTTTTGGTCCAGTATGTCGCAAGTTATTCAGTACACAAAGGTGTCTACTTATGTCTCACAATAATTTAGCTGATTAAGTCATATTATCACTAACAAGAAGCATTAATTCCACTTGAGTGAATCGCTGCAAACAGAGTCAGTGACATTTCCACCACTTAGACTGAAAACACATTAGAGGCAAACTGGGGAGGCAAAAGCTTCACTTAGCCCAGGCCTGTTTTCTTCATCTGATCTCTGTGCAGGAGTTGGCAACTGATGTTTCAGAGCACTAAAAAAAAGAAAGGTGCAAAGGAGCAGAGAAAAATCAGCACATGACAATCATGCAGTCCCATTTTTTCAGTGTGGCAGAGGCTAAATTATTATGACAAAAGCTAAAGGATATTTATTTCTACAAAACATCTACTGAGATCAAAAAGGAAGCAGGAGGAGGGGATCCAGCCAAGAACAGCAGGCTGTTCTGTAGGGTGAGTCCAGGGAGGTATTTAAGACACTGAGGCAATCTGAAAAGAAATCAGGATGGACCTTGACCCAGTCTTGGCTGAATTAAGGTGGGTTCATTCCAGCATCATCTTCAAGTGAGAAGAAAAGAAAAGAAAAAAAGTCCTAGCATCTTTGGAGACTGTAATTAACCATGGAGTGCCACAGACTTCAGGCTGGATCCAGAACCTCCAAGGTCAATGTGCAGACTCCCACTGGTCCCCATGGATTTTAGCCCTGTCCTGCCGATTACCGACCCCTCTGGGGAGCTGAGACCACCTGTATCCATGGCTCTACCCAGCCTAACCTCACCGCATGCAGAGTGCTGTGTCCCGCTAAGGTTTCCTGCGGGCTTCACTGACTGCTACTTGACTCCATGCGTGACAGACCAGACTAGAGCTGAGCACCAGCCCCCTGGGTCTTTCTCTCTGGTCTTTTTTCTCTCTACCTCTGGATTAATTTTGTCTCTCTGGTATATGCTTTCACGTCTTTACAGAGATACAAGTAATGTTTCCATCCAAAGAGTCTATTCAGGAATAGCAAGAGCACAAACCCCCCCTATTTGTGCTGGTGCCCAGAAGCACTATGTGCCTGCCTAGCATGGCCTGCAGCATTTTGCAGCCAACTGCACCGCATGGCAGCTTTCCTGCCGTTGTAGAAGCAAATCTCAAGCTGGCTGGCAGGTCCTGAAAGCCAGATTTGCCTCTGGATCTCTGAGAGAGCTGGAACGTATGAGAGGGGCGTATAGAGAGTGTTCTGTTGAGTGTGTCTCCAAAGCGGCTCTCATGCCCAGTGCATTACCAGACTACAGAAACCAGCTAATGCTCATGAACTGTGCAGGAGGGTAAGCACAGGAAGAGTTGTAAAACAACTAGTTGTAGGGCAAGACCTTGCATTTTTAATGACACCCTGTCCCTGTGGGAGATCTTCAAAGGAGATCTCATCTATTAGATGGACAGTTCTGACCAGCATGCCCTTTGAAGAAGGAATAGTCGTGTGGTGAGTTAGGTTTAAGCAAGTGCTCTCTCCCCTAAAGCAAGTCCGTTTTTATTGTCCTTTTTACCAATATGTTGATTGAGCAGAAAGATTTAAACTGAGATCTTGTCAGTGCAGGATTTCCTTCAACTAAGCAAAAGGAGATCCTCAGGGAATGTGGGGTGTTGGGGCCTGGGCTAGGCACTGTGTTGACCCTCAAATCCCTTTTGGAAGAGGCCTGACCTGAACATGCAACCTGGGGATCAGCAAGAGGCGCAGACGTGTGTGTGTATCTATCTATCTCATCTCCTGGGCTGAGGATGGCCAGGAGCAATTGGAGAAGGAGGAGGGAGGCAATTTACTGGGCATCAGTTGAGCCTTAGTAGTAGGGTTAAAAAATGTCAAGAAAAATATACTGGAGAGTGACACACCGGTGGGGAGGTGGCAAAAGCTGGCCACTTGATTGCTCAACCCCCTGAATTTCCAAAGACAGGGATACAAAGTGTCCCTTTCAAATGCCTATGGTTTTGGGGATCAATTTTGAGATCAATTTCCCTTTGGGAAGCCACTTCTGGGAATCTGATACAAAGCGCCAGCTCCACGCGTTCGTTTAGATCCTGGATATGAAGCACGTGTACGGGGTGCTTTTGCTGTGTGAGCTGAAACACAGCTTAATGGCTCGGCCCTGCTGCAGAGGGGCTGTGGCTGAGCGCCTGTGGGCTCGCTGGAGAGGGGCTGCCGTCCTCTCCTAATGCCTGACCACCACCACCTGCCCTGAAGATGGTGGGGAAGATCTTGCCAGAGCTAATCTGGGAGAGGGAGATGCTTGCTGTCCCACAGGGAGTCAGGTCTATTTGATGCTTTTATTACTTCTTGAGGCTGTTATTAAATTTCTTGTATCACTTTACATAATTCTCTTGTTCTTTTGAAGCAGTGAAACAGGCTAATGCTGTACAGAGGTCTCAGGCAGTGGCTGTTTGGGGTTCTTTTTTTACCCCTCAACACTCTGTAGAGAGCATTGAAGAATGCACTCAGCAGCATAAAATCCTTCATCCTACCTTCTAATTGAGACAGGGAATTTCATCTGCTCACAGTCAGGCCGATGTGAGCTGGGACTGAAGTCACCAGAAGCAGCCAGGTCCCTTTCATGTCCAAAGCACTGTCCTCCTGGGTCCCTGACTCCCATGGGGCCCCTTTGAGTGTTCCCTGCCCCCTGCTTCCACTAAAGAGCACGTTACCCACTTGCAGACAAGGACTTTTCTGGGTTAATCTCAAAAAGCCGCATTGCAGCCTCCCCAAGCCAGTCACTGAGCAAGCAGGGGGTAAGAGAAGGACAGCCATGGCGTGGCCATCTCAGGACTTCATCCAAAGGTGAACTGCTTCCCACACCAAGCCAAGAGTCATCACCCAGCAGATACAGGCTTGCCTACTCCCAGCCAGTTGGTCCCTACAACTGGCAACACATCCAGGTTATCTCTGCGACTCCCGAGGCAAGCTGGTGGGTGGCGAGCATCCAGGGGAAAGCTTAGATGAACTATAGAAAGCAACGCAACAATAACAACAATAAGCCATTGCTGCCAGATCCCAGCCCCTCTCCCCAGCAGTTCAAAGCCTTTTGTGCCCACGCCATGGTGCAAATCCCTGCAGAGTCTCTGCCCAAGCTGGAGCATGGAGCAAGGAGCAAGGAGCGTGTGACATCTCCAGCACATGGCTCCTCCTGGCTATGACCCCAAAGTGCTCCTGAGTCCAGGGAAGGAGGGAAGGGACCTTCAGCCCCCAGCATCCAGGTGAAGTGAATAAAATGAGCTGTCCTGGGCTGCTCCAGCAACTAAGGAGCCAGAGGGACACACATGTCTCCTGGAGCTGAGAGCTCTGCTCCAAGAGCTGAGCAGCAATTCCTGCTGTCATGTGCTGCTCAGGGACAGCCAGGAGCCAGGGTGAGCTATTAAAATACAATTTATTGGTACAATCAGACATTGTGAAACAAACTTGGTTTAGAAAGAGCTGTCATGTTCTGCACAGATGGATTGGAAATGAACTGTTCCGTGACAGGAGCGATTGGCAATGGTGGCAGACAGACCGGGTGGACAGGTGTAGGGTGAGCAGGGCAGGGGAGAGACTGTTCTGGGGCTGGAGTCCTGCCCTTGAGGGCTCCTGACAGCCAGCTAAAAGTCCTCAAAGGCAAGCAGGGCACAGTAGGAGATATCTGTCCTAATGCAGGTGGGGCCCCCAGTGCAGGGGTTCCCCCAGGCGTTCAGGACTTGGGGAAAATAGAGATCAGGGGGAGGGCAGGGGGAGGAGGGAAGAGGACTGTTGCCTGTGCTGGGGCCCCTCCAATGGCTGGAAACTCTTTCATTCAGATGATGTTGCCTTGGGCTAGAGAGTTACCCAGCAGGGCCTCACCTTGTGCATCTCTCAGCTGCTTAAGCTAACAGCTCTTCTGGCCATCCAATCTGTGTGTGTTCTCCAGCCCATGCTGCTCCCGGAGCAAAGACTGGCTGTGTCCTGGACCCCAGCTGTGTCCTGGACCCCAGCTGTGTCCTGGACTTTGGGTCTCCAGCCCTGCAAGTGTTGGGTCAGGGTTTGAAGGGAAGCACCATAATGGCTGGGTTTTGCGCTCACTTCCCAGAGAAGACAGACACTGATGGCTGCTCTGGACATGCAACACATCCCACTGGATGGATCCCTGCTCAGGGACAGAGCAACGGTCACTGCCCCAGTACGTAGGGTCAGGCTTGACTGAACCAGGCTTAGTCTGCGTACATTTTCAGTGCTACTGGGACAGAAATACAGGCATGCAGCTCAGTACATTCACACAGCCAGACAAGACAAAGAAGTGACAATGTTTACAAAGACAGATGGTCCCTAAAGGGACATGGGAATGGGTAAACTCAAGGCAGATTTGCTTAAATCTGGTCATATGGACCCCCAACAGCACCTGCTGCCAACACAGCTCTGCAGGATGAGATGGAGAAACGCCCCACCCACCCACCCCCTGCCCATCCCTCTCACTTTTCAGTCTCTTGCTCCTTAAATCCTTTCCCCATGCTCTAGTGAGCCACTGTCCTAGCAGCCCTGCAAAGTCCTGAGTGGTCCATACATGGAGCTGTGTGCTGTGGGTGGACCTAGCAGCTGAAATAATGCGAGTGATTCCCAGGGCCTTGGGGCAGTGCCATCCAGGCCCAGCGCTGGTCATTATTTCAGGTCATTGTTGATAACCACACTGTCATGCATGTCACAGTAAGTTGTCATCTTCTTCCTCTTGCCAAAGGTGGAGAAGCTGTTCTTGTTCTCCCAGCCCAGGAAGAGGGGCCCATCTTTGCTGGAAAGCAGAGTGGGGGTGCCGGGGATGTAACATTGTGCTGATAATCCAAGGCTGGGATGTGGCCTGGGTACAAGGGGCTGTACTGGGGTGTCCAGATGCTGTTGGTGCTGCTGAAGCTTCTGAAACTCTGGAGGAAAGATAAGTGTGAGACTGGCTCAGGGGAGGTCACATCCATAGCTCAATGGGACAGTCACATCCATGTCCCAGGGTGCAAGCCCATGGCGACGTATCACCAACCTCCCTTCTGGAGCCTGGACACCCCTTCCACCCCGCAAAACTCCACCACTGCTAGGAACAGGGATGTGTGTCCCCCCACTGCACCTCCACCAAGCGACAAGAGGGTCTGGTCTTCCCAGCCCCAGCGGCCCAATACTAACCAGAGACAGGGGTCACCAGTGTGCACAGCCTCTCATGCTCCTTCTGGAGGGCTCTGCGGATTTCCCCCACGTCCTCCAGGCTCTGGGAGCTAAAGAGAAGAGACCGGTTCAAAGCTGCGTCGGAGATAACCTCCCCGTCCCACATCCCCCTTCCACCCGCTCCCTCTGTTCCCGCAGTGCCGGATTTTGGTACCTCTTTAGGGCAGGTCGCTGCGTGCTTGGAGGCAGCCAGTCTGTGTTGGGCTGCTTGATCTGGAAAACACAGGGAAGGGCAAAGCTGGTTATTGGGACCCTCTGTTAATCAGCCCTGGGACCCTCTGTTAATCAGCCCAGCCCTGCCAGCACCAGGCTTCAGTAGCCAGGGATGCAGGACTCCATCTCTCCTTTGTGGAGAAGCAAGCAGCACATTCCCATTTTAGGGAAACTGAGGCAGTGTTGAACCAGCCTGTTCCCGTCTGGACCTTCCCCACCCTTCTGAGACACTGGGGTTGTCTGGGGCTTGCTCTCTGTCTCTGGGAGTTTAATTGCCAAAGTCTGTCCTTCCGGGGAGAGAGAGGGGCTTTTCCTATTTCCGTTAATTTTAAAAAGCCTTTTTTGCAGGTGGGCTGGTAACTTAGCCCAGCTCTCAGGCACCCAAGGGTGAGAGGTGCAGAAATTGGCTGCATACCCAATGTCCCAGGGGGGTTGCAAACAACTAGGGGAAAATCCCATTAACGTATTAGAGAAGTGAGTCCAGCGGTGCAAGGAGACGTGCGGGGAGAGCCTCTTGGCAGCGAGTGTTGGGCTCTCCTTGGAAGGGCTGTTTTATTAAAAGTCAAACGTAAGTGGATTAGACGCCTCATCACTCTCCATCCTTGTAATCGCGTTTCGGAAAGAGTCTTTCATCGGGAAAATTAGATATTCCTCATTTCAATACCTAACAAATGTTGACATCAAAATCCCACCCTGAAGACCCCACTCCTTTCCCGCCGGCGCAGCCCAGTGCAGCACAGCAGCCAGGCCTGGGTGCCAGAACTGGGGACACGAAATGGTGCCGGTGGGGCTGGGACCAGCCCCGGCTGCAGCAGCGGGGCACTGCAGACTCCCGCCGGCACGGGGGAAGTGGAGCCGCAGCGATGCTCAGGCTGTCCCAGTGTGAACTGCTCACCGCACACGAAGGAGATACCACCTCCACCATCCCACCCCTCCGGGGCACCGGAGCATCTCCGTTGCCTCTAATGGGTGCCAAAGGCGGCGGGAAAGGGATTTCCTCTTGCCTCAGCCGAGCCTGATGCTCCCCCGGTAATTAGACCCGTCGGGAAGCTCGGTGGAGTGTTTCCCGCTGCCTGATGGCTCCTAATTCCCACACTGATCAAAGGCACCAGTTATTCTCTGGGAAAAGCCCTGCTGGTTTCTCTCACAGCAGAGGCTGAGGGAGAGGGCTGGGGGACCCGTGGAGCGCCAGTAAGCACTGCCAGGCACGGTGTTACCTGCTTGGAGACCTGGAGATGCTGGCCTGGCTGGGACCGCTTCCCAGGGTCCTTCTCGTTGTTCCGGGGGGGGCTGCAGGGTTTGAGAAAACATGAAGTCACTCTGGGCAGACTCAGGACCAAGGCAGACCTTGTAGCAGTAGCCCGGGGGGCCGCCCCGGGCACATCGAGGCAGGTGGCAGCCGTGGTCCCCGCAGGGGGCTGTGCCGTCAGGTTGGACGTCTTCAGGCCATCAGAGGAGGGGTCTGGACCCGGGGCAGCAGTGGCAGCGGGGTGGTGAGCAGCCGTCACCTTGGCAGGAGCGCCGCTCTCCGTGGCACCGAATGGCTGTGAGGATGAGGATACGCGAGGAGGAAGGTGAAGGAGATGGAGCCCAGGGAGACAAGGAGATAGAGGGTGAGTGGGGAGGATGAGGAGGCCTCCGGGGGGAGGCTGAACTCGCTGAAGTCGGAGAGAGTCTGAGGCATGGTCTCCACCACCGAAAGCAGGAGGGACAGGGTGGCAGAGAGGGCTGGCTGCCCACTGTCCCGCACCTGCACCACCAGCCGCTGCCGGGTCGCGTCCTGCTCCAGAAAGGAGCGGAGGGGTGCGCAGCTCACCCGTGTCTGGTGCCACGCTGAAGAGGGTGAAGTCAGTGGCCTGGAGGAGCTGGTAGGAGAGGCGGGAAGTTCAGCCCCGCATCCGCATCCACTGCCGACACCGTGCCCACGAGGTAGCCAGGCCTGGCTGATCGCGGCAACCAGCTCGGTGGCCACGGAGCCATTACGTGGCATAGGGGAAACAATGACCGGAGCGTTGTCATTCTGGTCCAGCACGAAGATGTGGACTGTGACGTTGGCGCTGAGTGGGGGGAAGCCTGCGTCCTGTGCTTGCACCTGGATCTGGAAGCTGCGGATCTGCTCATAATCAAGGGAGCGCAGGGCATACATGTGCCCACTGTCCGAGTTGATAGACACATAGGTGCCCACAGGCATGCCGTGGATGTGCCCATCAGCAATGGAGTAGGACAGGTAGGCGTTTTGTTGGCAGTCCCGGGGTCCAATGCGCTGACAGAGCATATGGAGGCACCTGGCGCATTGTTCTCCATCACGTAGACGCTGTAGGAGGGCTGGAGGAAGCGTGGGGCATTGTCGTTCACATCGGACACCGGGACAGTGAGGGTGCTGCGGGTCAGCAGGGCAGGGGAGCCCATGTCCCGTGCTGTGATGCTTACGTTGTACTCGGGCACAACCTCCCGGTCTAGCGCCTGCGTGGTGACCAGCGTGTAGTAGTTGCGGAAAGAGGAGCGGAGCTCAAAGGGTACGTCGGGGCCAACCTCGCAGCTCACACGCCCGTTGTCCCCAGAGTCCCGGTCCAGAACGCTGATGACAGCAATGACGGTGCCTGGTGGTGGCATCCTCCAGCACGGGTGTGGACACAGAGGTGAGGGTCACCTCTGGCGCATTGTCATTTCACATCGAGGGGTGCACAAGCACCCGGCAGTGCACAGCCACAGCCGAGGGTCCACGGTCCCTTGGCTTGCACATAGAGCTCATGGAGGCTTGCCCGCTCATAGTCCAGAGGGCCTTTCAGCAGCACCTGCCCACTCCGGGGCTCTACGTGGAAGAGCTCCCGGACGCGCGGTGGTGGCATGCCACTGAAGGAGTACTCAATCTCCCCGTTGGGGCCTTCATCCAGGTCAGTGGCATTGAGCTGGATGACCAGGGTGCCGGCAGGGGCATCCTCAGGAAGGCTCACGCCATACGAGGGCTGGTCAAGGCAGGCACGTTGTCATTTGCGTCCAGCACTGTGACAAGGATGTGAGCTGTGCCCGAGCGCTCGGGACACCGCCGTCCGAGAGCGGTGAGCAGCACCCGGTGCGCGCGTTGCTGCTCACGGTCGAGGGCGCGCTCCAGCACCAGCTCTGCAAACTTGCTGGCGTCCACTGCGCGTCTGCACCTCGAGCCGAAAAGAAACTGTTGGGGCTGAGCCGGTAGGTGTGCACAGAGTTGGTACCCACGTCAGGATCCTGGCGCTCTCCAGTGGGAAGGGCACCGAGCACGGCGGACTCGGCCACTTCCAGCACATACTCTTGCCAGGGGAAGGTGGGCGCGTGGTCATTGATGTCCAGCACCTCCACTTCGACGCGGTAGAGCTCCAGGGGGCTCTCGACGAGGAGCTGCAGGTGGAGCAGGCAGGTCCCCCCGGCCTCGCACACCTCCTCCCGGTCAATCCGCTCGTTCACGAAGAGGATCCCGTTCTCCAGGTTCACCTCCAGGTGCTGCCTGGCCCCGGCCCGTGACACGATGCGGAACCGCCGGGCCGACAGGGTGGACACGTCCAGCCCCAGGTCCTCGCCCAGGTTGGCCACGAAGGCTCCGTGCTCCAGCTCCTCCGGCACGGCGTAGCGCAGCTGCCCGCCCGCCGGGCGCGCTGCCGGGGGCCCGGCCAGCAGGAGGAAGAGGAGGGAGCAGAGGAAGAGCTGCCCTCGCCCGGAGCCTGCCCCGGCCCCCATGGCCCGCAGCCCTCCCGAGGACGCGGGTTCCCACCCGTGCTGCCGCGTCCCCCCCGCCTCGCCTTTGCTCGCCCCTTGCACTTCCAAAGAGTTTCGGGCTCCCGGGGGCGGAGGGGGAGGGCCCTGCCCGGAGCTGGGGGCCGAGCCGCGGCCACCGGCGGCCGCTTAACCCTTTCCCTGCTGGCCCCGGGGAGGGGATGCAATCCGGGGCCCGGTGCCACACCAGAATCGGTCTAGCGGAGCCGGACGCACCTGGGGAGGAGGCTAGCCCGGGGGAGGTCCCGTTAACGGCGGTGGGAGCTCCAGCGAGACCGATCGCTGCCCGGGGCACCGGTATTACCCCGCAGATGCTGCGCTCGTCCCCGCGGTAGATTAAGAGGAGCCCGGATCGCGGCGGCTGCCAAATCCCCCGGCCGCGTCCCCCGCCGTGCGGGTCCTAACCTTTACCAGATGGTTAAGCCCCTCCAGACTTGATTACATTTCCCTGCACACCGTTTTCCTTGTAATGCGGAGTTTTTAATTACCGGAGCAAGGGGGATTACAGACCCGGATAAAGCTGAGCCCATCAGCGCGGAGGCACAGAGAGACACACACCCCCCCCTCCTTCCCTGCCTGCTCCCACCCCCGACTCACCGCCTGCCCACAGCCCCGCGCCCCTAATGCCGGTCCCCCACCGGGCACCCCAGTGTCAGCCCCCTCGCGCTCTCGGGCACGATCCCGCAGGAGACCCGAGGACCTGTCGTCCCCCCCCGCCCAGGCGGGTCCCCGCGGGCACAAACTTTCCGCCTTCCGCGGAAGACGAGGGGGAGGCGGGCGCGGACCAAGCCTCGGGTCCCCCACCGGCCCCCGGAGGGCGACAGACGGAGCCCCCTGCGACCACCCCCACCCCCACCCCCCTCGCCCCGGTACCGATCACGGTCCCTCCGCTGGCCGATCCGTTCTCCCCGCAGACCGGTCTCCAGCCGCCGCGCGCCCGGGCAGCTCCGCGCGTCGCCTCCCACCGGCGCCGTCCCGGGACGCTCGGTAACGGGACGGGGCGGCCGCCCCCCCCCCGCCCCGCGGCTGCTTAGGGCGCGGATAATCCCCTAACGATCTAGTTAAGGGCTCGGCGGGGCTCGGAGCGGCTTTAGCCGTGCAGTGATATTTCGCCGCCTTTGTCTCTGCCTCCCGGTCCCCGGTGGGAAGGGAACCGCCGGCCCCAACCGGCCCCCTCCCGCTCCCCACGGGGACCCGCGTGGGAGGCAGGATCCAGGGGAAACCGGGAGACCGGAGGAAGCAGGAGGCGGCGGGGCTGGAGGGGTTTGTCGGGCTGGGGAAAGGGGATTTTGTCCCTGGGAGCACAGCGCGACCCACGCGGGACGTGCCGCGCTCGTGGGGCCGCCGGTTAGGGAGAGGCGCGGGCAAGGGCGGGTGGCGCCGCGGGGCGAGCAGGTGGAAGGAGTGGCGCGGCTGGGTCACGCGTGGGCTCGGGCCGCTCACGGGTGGAATTGGGACGGCTGCCGGTAAGTGAAGCCCAGGATGCATCAGAAGCGGCGATCACGGCCGGCCCGGCCCCCGCACCATCTCCCACGCCAGGACCACCCCTGGCGTCGTCGTTGTCACCCCCCTCCCCCGCCCCGATCTGTTTCTTTCCATCCCACAACCCTCCCCCCCCCCAATCCCCGATCTGTCCCCCCCTCCCCGCCCTGCATCACCGCCCAGCCCTGCCCGCGGCTGGGACCCGGAGGTGGGATGGCTGGGGTAGGGCTGCTCCGGGAGCCCCCCGAGGGCTGCTCAGGCCAGAGGGAGATTGGGGGGGGGGGGGCACTGGACACGGAGATTTTCTGGGGTTTCGTTTCCCTCCCTCCAGTCCTTCCCCGTCTCCGACCAAGTGCGTTCCGGGAAATCCTCGGAGCTGCTCTCGCTCTTTTGTTTGATTCAGATTAAAATATTCATTCTCCCCCCCCCCCCAGGTGCAACCTGCTCCCGGCAGGATCCGTGCCCCCCCCGGCCCCTGCCCGGTCCCGCCTGCCCTTTTGCCGCACTGCTCGGCAATGCCCCCCCCGCAGCTCCCCATCGCCGCTTCCTTGGGGGGGGGGGATCCGTGTCCCCCCGCCTTGCTTCCCTCCCCTAAGGGAGGTCACGGGATAGTCCCATCCTGTTCCTTTTCCTCACCTCCCCAAACCTCTGGGTCCTTTTCTGCCCCCCTCCCCAGCCCCCACGATTCCAGGGGACCAAGGTCAAAAATGGGGGGCTTGAGAGGGGGCACAGGCTTGTTCCAAGGATCCCTTTCCTGAAGGAAATGGCACAGGCTGGGGGTGGCTGGGGGTGCTGCAGAGGGATGGGAGACCCAAAAAAGAGCCTTGTTTGGGGGGGGCATAGCAAAGGAGGGTGAACAGCAGGATGGGGGAGATGGCACGGGGACAGTCCAGCACCCCAGCTAACACCCCACTTCACATCCTGTAGATTTTAAGTCCCCTCTTGTGATGCAGGGGAGCATTCAGCTGCCAGCCCTATTCTCCCGGGGTAAGGAATCAGGACGCAGCTAGAAGCTTGTTTTTGGAAGACGCTGGAAGCTAGAAGAAGGGGGGATGTCTCTCTGAGATGTCTTGGCACAGGCGGGCGGTGGCCAGTTGCCGCAGGTCAGCACTGATGTGCCTTGGCAAGGCCAGCCAGAGAGATCAGGGTGGGATGTAGCAGGAGATGCCGCAGGTTGAGCCGCCTTGGAAAAGCACACAGAGAGCAAAGGGTTGGGGACCATCACCCAGCTGCCTGCGGGCACCAAACCTTGCCCAGCCACCACCGGCACTCCATTTTCCTGCCTGCTGCGTTCTGGGCAGCAGAAGGGTCTGCCAGAAAAGCTGTCCCTGCCAGACCACACATCCCTTCCCCCAGCTCCCCAAGGCGCCCGTCTGCCCAGCCGTGCATGTGGGTTCACTGCTCCCTTCTTGCTCGAAGCGAGAGCAGTTATAGTTTGCAGTGCCCAAGAGGACAACCACAGCGGGAGGAGGGTCTCCTGATTGAAGATGAGAGCAGCCCTGGCCCCGCGGCTGGTAAGTCAGTCCCGGGTTGCTTGTGCAGGGTCAGGTGCTGGGGGCTCGGTCTTTGAAGCCACAAAGCTCTGTGCAGCAGGATGCCCTGATCAGTGCTCCTTCCCTCCCCGAAGCTTTGGCTCCCTGCCTTCCCTCAGGAGGAAAAACCAGTGCCCTGAAGGGGATGGTGGCCGTCCTGGTGTGTTTATCAGGGCTGGTGGGGCACTGTGCCTGCCCTGGGTGCTGGGATGCAAAACATGAAACATGCCCAGTCTCCTTTCAGAGGCGCACAGGGACAGGATGAGAAGCTACGAGCACGAGCTGGAGAAGGGAAATTCTTATTAGGTATTAGGGAAAAAATCTTCACCGTGAGGGTGCTAAAACACTGGCACAGGGACCAGACTGGGGCAGGAATTGCCATCCTTGGAGATCCTCCTCAGCAACCTGATCTACCGGCCCTGCTTTGAGCAGGGATGCACCAGGGACTTCCAGAGGTCCCAACTGATCAAAACCGTTGTGTGATTCAGAAAGCCCAATCTGTAGCAACCCACGCTCAGCAGAGGTGAAGTGGTCGCCAAGGCGAGGGAGACTGCTGCCCAGACAGCCTTGGTTTCAAGAGAGTGCAGCTCCTGTGTTTGTCAAAGAGCCGTTTCTTTTCACAGATGCCTTGCCCAGAGGTGGGGTATGGAGCAATGAAGGATGCTGGGGCTCCATTCCCACCAGTACTCCTAGTCCATGGGCTCTGTCCTGCAAGGTGCTTGAGTTGTTCAGCACCCTCATATTCTCTGACACCGGTGCAGGTAGACCTTTTGCTCCAGGCAGGTGTGGAGCCAGGGTGTGTCAATAAAGGTTTCCTGAAGTTCCATGTGGTTTGTAGGTAAGAAGAAGATGTAGCTGAGGTAACCAACTCAAGGGCCACTGGTAGAGTACACCGGATTTCTTGGCCAGAAACACATAGGAATCCTTCAACCTCTCTGCTTGAGACACAGGCTCAGCTCCGAGCAGACCCTCTGTAGCCATCATCTACTTTTGAGCATTTTCAGGACATGGGGGGCCAGTCCCACTCAGCTTCTGGGTGAGCCAGTTCTGGCTCCCTGTAGGACACAGACTTCCCTGGCAGCTTGGGAAGCCAACGTCTCTGCTGCTTCGGGGGGGGGATTTTCTTGCAAGCCCAAGCCTGCAAAGGGAGCTGCTTTCATGGCTGGTGTCTTCTTCCTCTTGAAGTAAGAGACCTTGGACCCAAAGCAGAAGAAGACCTGTGTCCCTGTTATCCTGAGGGCTGGGACTCATACTGCCCTGGGCATCCTCTTAGAGGCTCTCCCCTAGAATGTCCTGTGGGAATGTCTCCTCTCCTCTGGGAAGGACTGAGAAGGAAGGGGGGTCAGTGAGCAGGGAAATAAGGGTGGGCAATGGTGTGATGCTCGTGTGGGGGAAGAGCAGAGGCTTTGGGAGAGAGGAGGTAACACATCTCCTCTGTCAGGCACCAGTGTGACTGATCTTGGAATACTGTGCACAGCGCCTGCGCCTGAAGTTTTGAAAGAAGAATAAAAAACTGATTTAAGGCTTGGAAAAATACCTTACAGGGAGAAGTGTAAGTGAAACTGCCTGAACTCTGTGCAAAAAGAAGCTGGAAGAGGTTTGATAGTAGGGCCAGGGAGGTGTCACAAGGAGGAAAAGCTGGGGACAACAGGACAGTTAAAGGCATGCAGACCCATGGCTTGAGCCAGACAGCTACACGTTGGACAGTGAGAGGGGATCGAGCTGTCAGAACTGTTGATGGTGTCTGTGTCTCTTGGTGTCTGCAGATCCATGTGGAACGGGAGATGTGGGTTCATTGAGCCCAAGTTCCCCGGTGTATCTTGATGAAATGGGAAGACTGGCCCTGGGGAGTGGGGGTCCGATTGACCTCACCTCCTCCAGCAGAGAAACCACTGCAGCTCTCCCCTCCATGTGGGTGAACCTACAAGAATTTTGACCTGCTCTTTCCTATGAGAAGAAGGTCCTGTAGCCACAAGGGAGTACCTTGTCAGCTGCCAAAGGGCTCCAGGGAAGAGGCTATAATCCTAACATAGCCCAGCCATAACCCTAACAGCTTCCCTTGGCAGGACTCCATCATCCTGTGCTTAGATCCTTAAATCTCTCCTCTCTCTCCTCTCCTCTCCTCTCCTTCCTCTCCTCTCCTCTCCTCTCCTCTCCTCTCCTCTCCTCTCCTCTCCTCTCCCTCTCCCTCTCCCTCTCCTCTCCCTCTCCCTCTCTCCCTCTCCCTCCTCTCCTCTCCTTCCCTCTCTCTCCCCTCCCCTCCTCTCTTGGACAACATGCTAAATAGCAGCTGGAAATGTTGGAGTTGGGACCCCAACAAGGAGGCCAAGGGGTGGGAGTTGGGGTGGATGTTTCCTTGTCCTCTCCCCACACACATCTCCTTGCATCAACCCCCAAAAACATGGCTGCCTGCATTTCACTTGAAAGTCCCACATCCTGGGCTAGGTTGGTGGTTTCAGAAGGGAAAGGTAGAAAAAGGCATGTTCTCCTTTGTCCCATTTCTGGTTTTTAGCCATCTGCTTCTGTGGAGCCACCTGGATCTCTAGGGATGGATCTCTGGAGAAGAAATTCCAATTCTCCCAGTCCTGGACAGATATGGGGATGTTTCCTGCTTCCCTGTCCCCCTTTCACTTCATTTCTCTGTCCCATTCCCAGGATAGGACCACCTCCAGCTTCCCCACCCTCTCTAGCCCCTGCCGGGACTGTGCGGCCCCCTGAGACACCCCCAACATCCCCATTCTCCCGGGAGCTTTGCAGATCCTCCAGGTCTCCCTTTTCTCCCCCACCAGCCCTTTTCTTTCCTCTCTGTCTGGGAGATCAGTCATCAAGGGTTCGACACGCACGCACCCGACTCCCCCGGGAGGATGGGGAGCGTGAGCTGGGGGTGGTGTTCTGCTGTGAGAAGGCAAAGCTGCCATCAGCAGGCGCTTTGATCTACAGACAATTACAGACGAGTGTAGGACCTCGCTCCGCTCAGCCAATAAATAATGAATTCGTGTGTTGACACAGACAGATTTCCCCCAAACTGTCAGAGAAGGGGAGACGGGGAGCGAGCGAACGGGAGCCCAAGCGGATGGAGGGAAGGGGAGAGGTGGGCAGGGGGAACGAGGAGGGTGTGGGCAGGGAGAGGAGGTAAGGGGGAAAAAAACAAGTTTGGGGAGGCAACGCTGATGAGGGGAGCCGGGCAGGAGGAAGGAGCCTAAGGAACAGATATTGTAGAGGGGAAGGAAAATCAAGACAGGAACTGTGGGTGGAAAGGGGGGTGCTGCATACGCAGCAGGCTGGAAGCAGAGGGGAAAAAAAAATCTGAAGGTGGAAAAGAGAAAGGGAGGAACAAAGGCATGGCAGTGCCCCGGGGGCTCCCCCGGCTGCCTGGCAGATCCACGCTCTCCGAGC
>NW_026114334.1:376376-399055 GCF_018139145.2 Gymnogyps californianus | reverse complement strand
GCTCGTGAGGATGCGGTTGGCTTTCTGAGCTGTGAGTGCACATTGCTGGCTCTTGCCCACTTTTTCCTCCACCAGTACCCCCAAGTCCTTCTCGGGAGGGCTGCTCTCTCCCTTCATGCCCCAGCCTGTATTGATACCGGGGGTTGCCCCGACCCACGTGCAGGACCTTGCACTTGACCTTGTTGAACCTCATGACGTTCACATGGGCCCACTTCTCAAGCTTGGGCAGGTCCTCCGAATGGCATGCCATCCCTCAGGCGTGTCAACCGCACCACTCAGCTTGGTGTCACCTGCAAATTTGCTGAGGGTTCGCTCGATCCCACTGTCTATGTTGATTGAAGATATAAACAGTACTGGTCCCCATAGGGGTCCGTGAGGGACACCACTCGTCACTGATCTCCATCGCGACATTGAGCCGTTGAGCACCACTCTCTGGATGCGACCGTAAACTTAGTTCCTCAGGTGGTCTCGATAACGGGCCTTGCTCTGTTACTTGCTGGGTCCTTGAGAGTGCTGGAGGGTGAAGAGTGTTTCTTCTTCCAGAAGGAAAGGAGAGGTGGAGGGGCAGTCTGTCTGTCTTGCACAGAGTGGCGGAAAGCAGGAAGGTTGTTCCCTGTCCGGAGGGATGGAAGGTGGAAGGGAAGAGGAATGCGAGCTCTTGCCAAAGGGCATGCCCGTGCTTCTTGTCAAACGTGGTGCAGACATGTAGGAAATATTCTGGTAAAGGCGAAAAAGAGAAGAAGGAGCAAGTATGGAAGGAGAAGAGAAGAGGAGGCAAGGATAGGGCAGGGCGAGGCAAAAAAGAAAAAGGCAGAGAGAGAAAAGAAGGATGAAAGAGAAAGAAAGAAGGCAAGAACGAGAAAGGAAGAAGGAAAGGAAGGACTGTATGTAAGGAGAAAGCAAGTAAGGAATAAAGAAAGAAGGAAGAGCAAGGAAGGAAGGAAGGAAGAGATGATAGAGGGGATTACTAGCATGCACCAACGTTCTCTCTTCCTGCTGAATGGAGCTGAGGTCGGTACTTCAGGAGGGTGTGCAAGGCTTGGTGAAAAGTGTTGAGGAAGAGGAAAGAGCTCTTGCCCCAGGGCATGTCCGTGCTCCATGGCGAGAGCGGTGTAGTCATCTAGACAAGCTGTTGGTAAAGGAGACAAGGAAGAGGCAAAGAGGGAAGAAAAAGCGAAGGAGGGAGGAGGACAGGGAAGAGAAGACGAGAAGAAGAGGGGAAAGAAGAGAAGGAAAGAAGGAAGGAACAATGGATGGAAAGATAAGCAAACAAGAACGAGGCAAGCAGTAGAAAAAAAGAAGACCGAGAAAGGAAGAGACGATAAATGAGTTTAGTACACTGCACCGACGCTGTCACTGTTCACAGAAAGGTGGTGAGGGAGAGAAGGAGGAAAGAAAGAAGGAAAGAGAGGAAGAGAAAGAAAGAAGGAAGAAGAAAAAAGTAGGAAGGAATGAAGCAAGGAAGTAATTAAGGAAGAAAGGAAGATGACAAAGGCGCGAAAGACCGAAATCGTAGAGGAGATTACCAGCGTGCACCGACCTTACTAGACGCTGAAGGGAGTTGGTCCCTAAGAGCCTCCGCTTGGTTAGAGTACCGCGCTCCGGCGCTGATGGCCCGCAATTAGCGCTGATGGCTCCGTGTGTGAGGGTGTCCGCCGCGCGCCGGAGGCGAGCGACGAGCTGCGAGCGGAGTAAAGAAGAGAGAAGCAGGGAAGGAGCAGCAAAAGGGGAGGCAAGAAGAGGGCGGTGCAGGGCAAGATCGCAAAGAAGAAGGAAGCGAAAAAGGAGACAGAACAAAAGAAAAGGAAGGAGACGGAGGAAAGAGAGAGAGTAGAAAAAGAAGAAAGAAAGAAGAAAGAAAGAAAAAGAAAAGAAAAGAAAAGAAAAGAAAAGAAAAGAAAAGAAAAGAAAAGAAAAGAAAAGAAAAGAAAAGAGAAAAAGAAAAGAAAGAAAAAGAAAGAAAGAGAGCGGAAGAAAGAAACGAACAAAGAGAGCATTGAAGGAAGGAAGAAGAGAAAAGAAGAAAGACAGAGGAAGAGGAAGGAAAGGAATCTGTGCAAGCAAAGACTAGCACGCGAGGAAGAAAGAAGTAAGGAGCGGGGAAAAAAAGAGGACAAGAAAGAAGCGAAAGGAAGAGGCGAAGGGCAGGGAGAGAGGAGAGAGGAGATGAGCGGCGCGGGGCCGGCGGCGCGGGCGCTGGTGGGGAGCGTGTGAGGCGGCGGAGCAGCACAGGGTGTCGCTGCAGGCTCAGAAACGGCGGCGGAGCGGCGAGGCGGCTCCGCGCCGGTGCGGCGGAGAGCCCGGCTGTGAGCGCGGGGGGCGGCGCGGGGCGGGCAGGAGAGGCGGTGCGTCCGGGCGGCGGCGGGGAGCCGTGCGGGGCCCGGGCGGGTGCCGGCGGCGGCGGCGGCGGCGGCAGCGATGGGCGTGTGTTGGGGTGCGGTGGTGCGGGTGCTGTTGCTGCAGGCGGGGTGGGCGTTGGGCGTCGGGCAGGTGCGGTACTCGGTGCCGGAGGAAGCGAAGGCCGGGACGGTGGTGGGCCGGCTGGCGCAGGACCTGGGCCTGGAGGCGGGCGAGGCGGAGGCTTGGCGGCTGCGGCTGGTGGCGCAGGGCCGGCGGGCGAGCGTGGAGGTGAGCGGGGCGAGCGGGGCGCTGGTGGTGAGCTCGCGGCTGGACCGGGAGGAGCTGTGCGGGAAGAGCGCGCCGTGCGCCCTGCGGCTGGAGGTGCTGGTGGAGCGGCCGCTGCGCGTCTTCCACGTGGAGCTGGAGGTCACCGACATCAACGACAACGCCCCGCTCTTCCCCGCCGCCCGGAAAAACCTCAGCATCGCGGAATTCTCCCCTGCCGGCTCTCGGTTCCCGCTGGAGGGCGCGTCGGATGCAGACATCGGAGCCAACGCGCAGCTCTCCTATACACTCAGCCCCAGCGAGCATTTCGTCTGGATTTACAGAAATCGAATGAGCGAAATGTTGTACCCGATCTTGTTTTAACGAAATCTCTGGACCGCGAGACGATGCCTGTGCACCGGTTGGTGTTGACGGCGAGTGACGGGGGCCGGCCGTCGCTGACGGGCACGATGGAGCTGGTGATCTCGGTGCTGGACGTGAACGACAACGCGCCCCAGTTCAACCAGTCGGTGTATAAAGTGGAGCTGCCGGAGAGCGCTGCGGAGGGGACGCTGGTGGTGCGGGTGAACGCCACGGATCCGGACGAGGGCATTAACAGTGAGGTGACTACACCGCGACCAACTTCCTTCCCGTGAGAAGAGATGTGATTACCGTCAATCCGAAGACGGGGAGATCCGTCTCACGGGCGCCCTGGACTTCGAAGAAGTCAGGATATTTGATTTTCGCATTGAAGCGAGAGACAAAGGGACACCGCCGCTGTCGGGTCACTGCAGCGTGGAGCTGGAGGTGGTGGACGTGAACGACAACGCGCCGGAGGTGTGGGTGACGTCGCTGTCGGTGCCGGTGCCGGAGGACGCGTCGGTGGGGACGGTGGTGGCGCTGCTGAGCGTGTCGGACCGGGACTCGGGGGCGAACGGGCGGGTGCGGTGCGCGGTGTGGCCGCCGGCGCCGTTCGGGCTGGTGGCGAGGTTCGCGGGCTCGTACTCGCTGGTGCTGCGGGAGGCGCTGGACCGGGAGCGGGTGTCGGAGTACGAGGTGGAGGTGCGGGCGGAGGACGGCGGGGCGCCGCCGCTGCGCGGCAGCCGCGGGGTGCGGGTGCCGGTGTCGGACGTGAACGACAACGCGCCGGCGTTCGCGCAGGCCGTGTACACGGTGCTGGCGCGGGAGAACAACGCGGCGGGCGCGGAGCTGGCGCGGCTGTGGGCGCGGGACGCGGACGAGGCGGGGAACGGGCGCGTGAGGTACTCGGTGGCGGAGGGCGTGGGCGGGGGCGCGGGGGCGGGCGGGGGTGGCGGGCGGCGTCGAGCTACGTGTCGGTGGACGCGGAGAGCGGGCGCGTGTGGGCGCTGCGTCCGTTGGACTACGAGGAGGTGCAGGTGCTGGAGTTCGAGGTGCGGGCGGTGGACGCGGGGGAGCCGCCGCTGTGCGGCAACGCCACGGTGCAGCTCTTCGTGGTGGACGAGAACGACAACGCGCCGGCGCTGCTGCCGGCGCCGGGCGTCGGGCCGGGGCCCGGGGCGTCGGGCTGGTCGTCGTCGGGTCCGGTCTCGGGGGCGCTGTGGGCGTGGGCGGCGGGGGGCGCCGGCGGGGCAGGTGGTGGCGAAGATCCGGGCGGTGGACGCGGACTCGGGCTACAACGCGTGGCTGCGCTACGAGCTGTGGGAGCCGCGGGGGAAGGGCCCGTTCCGCGTGGGGCTGTACAGCGGCGAGGTGAGCACGGCGCGGGCGCTGGAGGAGGCGGACGGCCCGCGGCAGAGGCTGGTGATCGTGGTGCGGGACCACGGGGAGCCGGCGCGCTCGGCCACGGCCACGCTGAGCGTGTCGCTGGTGGAGGGCGCCGAGGCGGCGCTGGCGGCCGCGGGCTCCTCGTCGTCGTCGTCGTCGTCGGGAGCGGGGCTGCGGCCGGCGGAGGGCGGCGGCGCCGGCGTCGGCGTCGGCGACGAACGTGTGGCTGGTGGTGGCCATCTGCGCGGTGTCGAGCGTGTTCGTGCTGGCGGTGGTGCTGTACGGGGCGTCGCGGTGGTCGCCGCGGGCGGCCGTGGTGTCGGGGCCCGGGCCGGCGACGCTGGTGTGCGCCAGCGAAGTGGGGAGCTGGTCGTACTCGCAGCGCCAGAGCCGGAGCCTGTGCGTGGCGGACGGCGCGGGCAAGAGCGACCTGATGGTTTTCAGCCCCAACTTCCCGCCGCCGCCCGGCCCCGCGGCAGAGAACGGTTCTGCTGGGAAGGGGCCGTCTCTCTCCCCACTTGCCTCAGGGTGGTAAGTGTATTCGCAAATATTTTTTTTCCCTTCTCTTGGGTAGTTCTATTTACGTGTCACTTTTCATGGATCATCTGTGTATTAAAACACCTTTTCTGTGGTAATAATTTTACAATACGTGTCCTAGCCTTCTATTGCTGTTGGAGGTAGCCGTAGTGTCCGCGTTAGACAGGCGTGTTCGCCTTTCGAAATTTCATTGTTTGAGTACCTGAATGCCTCGCAAAATTTCCATGTGTGCTTTTCTTTTTTCTTGCGTAGGAAGTTATGGTTAAACATATTCTTAGCGTTGTAAGATTTTTTTTTTCCCCTGCTACTTGGCGTCAAATGGCAGTAGTCGGTGTTAGCGAATCTTTTATTTCCCTTTTTCAGTGTCTTTCAACGTGTGAAAACACCCGGGAGGTACCCAGGAGTTTGGTAACTCCCTTCAGGATGACTGTAATTAGTTATCTTTTGTGGTTACTCTTGGTTTGAAGAATACTGCGTTCATGTGCGCCAAGGCTCGCTCCGATTTATTGATTCAGAAGCTCGCTGGTTGGTGGGTTTCGCCAATCTTAAGAAGCTGAAATACATGAAGTTGTGGGGTGCAGTGAGGGGAAGAAACGTTGGTGGAGGTCGTGAGTACTGCTCTGCCTCTGGAAGTCCGGTTAAAATGTGGGGTAAAATGGAGTGAGATACAAGATGCTTCATGAAAAACTGGAGAGCTGTTTGAGGGAGGGGGTGCTCCCTGGCCTCCCTGTGCCTCTCCCCACGACCTGATCCCGCTCTCTTTGTAGTGTTGTGGCGTCTGTTCTACCCCATCCACCCCAAGAGCTGAAAGTTGGTGGGAGTCGAGAGAAGGAGGAAGACTGGTTAAGGGAAAAGCAGAAGGGAGAGCTTCTATATGCAGTATTGAATAGTAGGTTGAAAACTTTTGGTTCTCCCAGCAGTAGAGCAGAAGCAGCAGGGAAACACAGATTCAGCTAGCAAGAAGTTTTCGATACTGGTTTCCACATTGATTTCCCTGTGTGGAGAGTGATTACTTAGCGGGTTGTTTTAACATCGTTATCGAAGCAGCTAATCCTGGCCATGCACTGATGGCACTGAATCGACTCTGTTCTCATCGAGACTAGGTCCAAAGCACTCTTTGAGATGGGATGTTAGCGTCATGCTTAGTGTTCCTTGTTTGATGTTAGAAACTGGATACAACTTCTACAGGGAAAAGCGAAGCTCTCTTATAGCCGATTTAATTTTCGTTATTAGCGTAACAACGAAGTCTGTAGGGCTGCCGGGGTAGTAATATATAATGATATACTTATTTTTCGCGTTACCCGTTCAATTCGCCAGATACCCGTTTGGATAAGTACCATAGTTTTATATGGATAACTACCATAGTTTTATACCAAAGTGATATATGTAAAGCAGTATATTTCTTTTGAGAACGTATATTTTGTTGGGTTTTGTACTAATAGCAGCGTTTTAGACGAAGTAGGTTGACTAAAAGATAAAATCACAGATCGTTGGTTCTAAATTGACCAGAATGGTGCTTATAGGTGTACCGAAAACCAGTAAAGAAAGTTGAAAACTTCATGTTCGTTTTGAAAAAATCGTAGGAGTAGGTTATCTCCCGCTGATCCATAGAAAAACGTGAGCATGTCCCATGAATTTCTCTTTTCTTCCTGCATCTATTTTAGATCACTTAGTAAGGGCTTTACGTTTGAGTGCTTTGTGTATTTGCTGGGGATTGTGTTCTAGTCTCCTTTGGTTCACTTGTGAGTACCAAGGCTTATCCCGGAGCTGGAGAGCTGTCGCTTTCTTTCCTTAATTCACATGGATGTGATAGAAGGCAGGAGCAGCAAACCGCCATCTCCTAAAGGAGAATCTTCTGGTTAAGTTCATAAGAAGGTTTAAGTAATTCTGTAGAAGAGGATGCAAAAACACAGCACTTGCGCACAGGTGTGGGAAGCAATTCGTTTCCTCGGGCTATGATGAGGGGCGATATGGAGTCTCTTAATGCCGACCGTTTGGGGCAGGGGCTTGGCTTCCGTACGGTTTCTCTTGGTTTCCCTGACTGCAGTAACGAATTGAAGATCTGAACGGGATTTATTATAGACGTACACTATCAGGAAATATTTCAGTATTCTTTTAGAAACATAAAGCAATCTTAACTTTAGAAACAGAGCTCTTGGATGCTTTTACTTCGTAGCATAGTCTGGAGTCGTTAACAGAAGGCGCTAGAATATCCAGTCAGTGTCTTGAACAAAAGAGAACAATTTCGCGCAGGGTTGTCAGTCGCTGCAAGCCCAGACTCTCATTCCCGCCGCATATTGGTTTGGAGAATGACGCTGACCAACAGCGATGTTATCAGGCACAATGCAATCCCGCAGCTGAAGCAGGGCTTGCAGCCGGGTGCGCTGTGGAGCGCTTCCGCGGGCGGCTCTGGGAGCGGGAGCGACGGCGGAGCGGCGGCTGCAGCGCCCGCACCGCCGTGGTGGCCGGAGGCTGTTTTGCAACCTCGGAACTGGGATTTTACAGGCAGGGAGATGCCCGGCACGGCTGCCGGTGGAGTTGCGAGAAACGCCGGGTGTTCGGCTCGGAGCTGCTCTGCCGCACGAGCGGACTGGTCCCCCGTACCCGCTGTCGCTGGTGTCCCCCCCCGGCAGCTTCCGCCAAGCCCGTGGTCTCTGACTGGGTAAACAGACCAATCTATGCCCTCGCGTTCAAGAGGCGAGTTCTTGCCTGCGATACGCTGAATAGCACGTTGTAAGTCCGTATTTCCGCGGCTTGATGTAGGTATTGAGGATTTTCGTGGGGTTCGCTGAAATCTAGAAATCCTCTGCCTACGAGATTGTTCTTCTGGGCTCCTTTTAGTCATCTCCACCCCTCTGTCCCCACGTAGGAGCTGCGAGCTCCCGTGGCTTGTTGAAGGGCATCCTGACATCGCTGCCCGCTCTGCCAGCAGGCACAGCCTGCCTCCGCGGAGGGGGGGTGTCGGAGCTGCGGGAAAAACAGCGGATCTGCCCGGCGCTGCGGCCAACAGCAGAGCTGCTCTGCCCGCTCCTTTCGCCGGGGAAGGCGCGGGCTGAGAGTGAGCCCGCGGAGGTGGGGTGGTGTGTGCTCCCACGGGGACAGCGCGGGCTGCTTGCCACGGCAGGTTCCGAGCGGGAGGAGCCCGGTGTTTCGGGTCGCTGGGGGATCGCCGTCCTTGCGCTCATCTCTGCCCGGAGGACTGACATGCGAAAGGCGATAGCGGGGTCCCTGCACCTCCGTCGGCGGCTCCGCGCTGGCGGTTTGGGCTCGGTCCGAGGAGGAGCTCCGGTCTTCCTCAGTCCGCAGACAGACCCTATTTACTGTCGGGCTCCCGTCAGTGTACGAGTTTTTCACGTAGTGATGAGGGCTGGGGCTGGCGGTCGGTCCGGGGACAGCTGCCGGCGCGGAGAGCTCATCGGTTCCCCGCGGAGGAGAAACCGCAGGGCTGTCACTCCGTCTGCTCCCTGAAAGGATTCAGTTCCTTCTGCTGTCTCCCGCTGAAGCGCCGTGTCCTAATTTAGCACCAGTGGGCGCCCCTCGGTTCTGGTGGGCTCCCCTGGGATTTTCCCAAGCCTCAGTACCGAGCGGGACGTGTCCTGTAAACCTCCGCCGAAGGCACCGCTCCGCGTCTGCACAGCCTCTGATGCATTGCTCGCGGAAACGGCACCTTAAAATCATCGGTGACATAGATGATGATGTTTAAACACGAGTGGCCCTTCGTGTGGTGCAGACGGGTGCTCCGCAGCCCCGAGGTAGCCCGGTTTTACTATTCGCCTTTATTTTTTTTTTTCCTTCGCTCGCTTAACAGTTTCTTCTGGCCACTACCATTGTTCCGAGCACAACGTGCACGGCTGGACGAATGACGTGTTATTGCCGGAAAAGGGATGATTGGCTGAAATATAAGACGGGGCGGGAGAAAGAGTACGTAAGGGATACGCGGGGCTCTGAGGCGGTGTAAATGCAGCGCTGCAACCGCCTGTCGGGCGGAGGGACGTGGAGGAAGCGCTCTGTGGGCACGTCGGGGAGCGGGAGATGATGAGAGGGATTGTGTAGCGGTGAGTGAGACCGCGGAGGTCCCGGACCATGCCTTCGGGGTCGCAAAAAGTTGAATTCCTCGGCGACTCGGGTCAAACCGGCTTTAAGAATGGGTCAAGCTGAGGGAAGGGAATAGGGAACGGTTTGGAGATAGCAAATTGAAGGCAAACGTGAGATCAAAGACGAGGGGTTTTAAACAGTGGTTACACTATCCGCTGTGATACCAAGGGAAGTGTCTACATTAAAGGTGTTTAATACGACTGATGTTCAAAGAACGTAATTAGGTAAGCGACTTGAGATGGAGAGGAGACCTGTGAGACTGGAGACCCTGAAAAGAGGGGTTTAAGTGGAAGGGTGGCCAAACAAGAGTGAGAGTGGAGAAACTGAGTGTAAAGGCACCCTTGAGACCCCCGGGGCAGCTGGATGTGGGAGGTAGAGCACAAACAGGAGGAACGGGCCTGGGACACTACCGAGCAGAGCAGTGGCTTCACACACAGGGCAAGGCTGGATTCTGCCCCCACGCCACAACGGTGTTACTCCCTTCGCGGCAGGAGTGGCTGTGGTGTAACTGGCCCTGCATGTTTAATATTACTAAGCACTGGACTTTGGCCATGGCCCAGAGCCGTCTACCCGAGCAGTGTGTGGATCAGGCACTCATCCAGGCTGAACTGCGAAGGCAGTGCGGTAGGAGCTGGGTGTTGAGATAGTGCCAGCAACACACATGTTCTGGTGGGCAAAGCTGCCTGACTGCTGGGGACGTCACTGTCCACAGCAGAGTGTGGAAAAGGACAGTAGGACAAGGGATGCCAAATACTACAGCAGGGTTGTAAGGTTTAAAAATGTTGTTAAAAAGAAAGAGAATCGAAGGCAGGTTCCCTCAGAGCCCTGTAAACAAGCGTTAGGCAACACTACAGAATTAAAGTAGCAGAAAGCTGAAGAAGTTATTTCGATGGTAAATGAGTGAATTAAAGACAAAATCGGTGTAGGCTGCCAGATACTTCTCAAAAGGTGAGTACATCTTGGAAAGAGGCAAATGTACAATTACTTTTATTTTGGCCGTTGTTTAATCAGTTTCTGCTAGCACTGCTGCTATTTCAGGCACCAGCATGCATAACCACAGCTTGTTATTGCAATATTAAGATTTAAAGACAATCTGCCTTTGAGTGGGTTTGTCTGCTCAACAGGAGGACCTTGGGTCCAAAATTCTTGAGTTTCTTCGTTGCAAACCCAGTCACAGACGGGTGAGTAGAGTCTGTGTGTTTTACCTGTGTGTGCACCTGGGACAGCAACACCCAGCTGCCCGAGCCTTCCAGACGAATGGATTTATCTTTGCCACAGGCCAATGTTAAGGGAAATTTATCAGTCTTTCCTGTGACTTTAATAGGTGTTATTGCATTGGTTCAGGGTGTTTGTAATGACTGTGCACCACTACAGAGCAGTAGAACTAGCAACTTTCTCATATATTATAGATTACATCATATCTTGGCAGAAGAGGAGTCTGGGGCAAATTTGGGGCAGGGGGAGTCTGGATGACAATTTTACGGTGACTAGGTGGGAACTGGGGACTTCTGCCAGTTAGAAATCAAGAAAAAATCCAAACCCCAAGGTAAACAGCATACCATAAATACTTACATTGTATACTGTGTGCAATGGTCCATTGAACAAATTTACGTAGTGTGTGAGTTAAGGTGGATGCACACCAACTCTGCAGCTCCTGCACTCAGCGCACCACCTGCCCCTCAGCTCTAACGGCTGCTGTAGCATAAATGCAGTAGAATTAAAATGCAACATTCAGGTACTGCCAGCGGTGCTGGAGTTAAAAAATCATAACTGACCAAGGCTTGCTCCAGTGTGGGTAGGATAGGAACTTCACTGGGAGGTTTTGCTGAGTTGTGGGGATGCAAACAGATGTATTGATTTTTTTAAATTTAATGTATAATTTTTTGGCTGTGCTTCCGAATTTCTCCTGTTTTGAAAGGCCATGATACTATGTATAATTGAAATGTTCTTTTTCACTTGCCCGGAAATTCTCAGCTGCATAAAGAAACACAATGAACGCAAGAAGGGTTAAGAGCTGTCCTTGTCGCACATTTATAGCCTCTTGCTTTTGATCAATCAGGATCTCATGATAATAAGCTCTCACAGAAGGAAGCTGGAAACAGAGGAGGCCGGAGGGGTTGTCAGGGCTTGAGGCCCATCTGTGTAAAATTGCTGCTGAGGTCATTCCAGGGAGGTTTTCCAGGAAGGTATTTTGAAATGCTTTCTGCCCTCTCTCACCTGCTTAGAGGGTAGTTGCTAACTGTGCCCTCGGTGCAGAATAGTCGGGGGAGCAGAGTGCTTTGACACCCCCTACCCCCGTGATATGCTATCTCTGTGTGGTATCAGCTCGTCTCTCCCCACAGTTCCCGGGCATGTCCTAAATGCAAGACCTCTCTGGCGCCGATATTTACTTTTCTACAAGTAATTCGACTGCTGCAGCCCCGCCCACTCGAGCCATCCCAATCCTGCTTTCGCGGGCTGGATGGGAGCTCGTCTGTGGCTGCGGGTGATCCGACTGGGGACAGTCAGAGGAGAAGAGATCCTTCTCTCCAATGATCCGTGTTAATTTACCTTGTCCAGAAGGCAAAGCAGGGAAGAGGCTTTTTCTTTTTTTCTCTCCCCCCCGTTTTTATTTTTTTTCTTTTTTTCTTTTAAAGTTTAACAGGGGTAGAGTACTGCCTCCTTTAATTGTGCTCTTAAAACCCCTCTGGGAAATGTTGTGCTCCGCCGGAGCATGCCTGGACTGTGCTGACCCATGTTTAGCCGATGCCTGTCACTTCTCATACGCGTTTCTCTTCCACCGCGCTACCTCTGACAGCGTGCGGCAGCGCATCCTCTCGCTGCCTCTCCTGCAAGGAGCGGAGGGAGGGAGCGGGGTCCGCTCTGCATCTCTCCTTCACGGGAACGCATCCCTGCCACGGACTCGGGGGCCGGGACCTCCCCTCCCCCCCCCCCACCCCCCGGATCTCCGTCGGGGCGTTAAAAAAAGAAAAGAAAAAAAAAAAAAACCCAAGGGAGGAGAAGCCGGCGGGTCGGTAGCGGCGGGGGGAGCGCAGCCCCCTCCCCCGGCGGCGCAGGTGTCGCCGCGGCCTCTGGGTGGCGCCGCCACCGCCGCCGCGAGTCTAAGAGGCGCGCGGGGCCGCCGCGCCGGTCACAGCGAGCGGCGGCGGCGGCGGGCGCAGCGGAGCGGAGCTGCCGCCTCTCCCCGCACGGCAGCCGGCGGCGCGGGGTGGGGCGGGGGGGGAGCCGCCGCGGAGCCGGGACGCCTCCCGCACCCGCAGCGAACTTCTCGCCTTGCCGCCGGTGCGCCCCGGTACCCGTTCGCTTCGCGCTGGGAACTTCGGGCGTTTGCTGAAATTCTGGATTATGTTCCTGCTGAGCCGGTCTGCGGGGAGCTGAGCCAGGGGAGGAAGAATGCGGGTCTATTTAATGGTCTTCTGCCTTATTTGCTGCACCGCGAACGGGCAAGCAGTGTATTCCATCGCCGAGGAAACAGAGCGGGGAGCGTCTGTTGGGAACGTAGCGAAGGATTTAGGAATAGATGCAGCTACACTTTCAGCTCGGAAATTTCGTGTGATCACCGGTTCAAGTAAGCAATATTTTAATATAAATGCAAGTACGGGGGCTTTGTCTGTTAACGAGCCCATAGACAGAGAGCAGCTTTGTGAATTAAAGTCTGCCTGTCTTCTGATTATGAACTTGTGTTAGAAAACCCTCTAGAGCTTTATAGGATGGAATTTAAAGTCTTGGACATAAATGACAACTCCCCCAGCTTTCCCTTAAGTGAATATCATATAAACGTGCCTGAGTTCTTGACACCCGGGGCACGGTTTACACTCCCCAATGCCCAAGATCTTGATGAAGGTACCAACAGTGTCCAGAATTATACTCTGAGCCCTAATGAACATTTTCATTTGGAAATGCAGACACGTGGGACGGAGTAAATATCCTGAATTGGTGCTGAAGAAAGCCTTAGACAGGGAGCAGCAAGCCACTCACAGACTTGTCCTTACAGCCAAAGATGGTGGGATCCTCCAAAGTCCGGTGATGTCCCGGTCATCGTGACTGTGCTGGATACCAATGACAATGCACCAGAATTTGAGCACTCAGTCTACAGGGCGAGTATCTTGGAAAACTCCCCAGCGGCACTTTGGTAGTGCAAGTGCATGCCACGGACTTGGATGAAGGTCCAAATGGAGAGATCAGGTATTCATTTAGCAATACTACTTCTGCTGATCTACAGCGAATGTTCTTAATTCACCCGCATACTGGGGAGGTGACAGTCAATGGTGTTTTAGCTGTTCAGAGACCTCTCCTCGAGATGCTTATTGAGGCAAGGATAACGGGGCTTTTGGCATGTCCAGCACAGCTAAGCTGCTGGTGGAAATCACTGACGTGAACAATCATGGCCCAGAGATAACAATTACATCCCTTTCCAGTCCCATTCCTGAGGATGCTGTTCCTGGCACAGTGATAGCTCTGCTGAGTGTTTTGGATAAGGACCCTGGGGAGAACGGGAAAGTAACTTGCCAGATCCCTGAAACCTTCCCTTCCAGTTAAAGCCTTCCCTTGAAAACTACTACAGCCTGGTCACCAGTGGGTTTCTGGACCGAGAGCTGATCAGTGGGTACAACATCACCATTACTGCCACAGACTTGGGGTCTCCACCCATCACCACTCAGAAGACCCTTTGGATGCAGATTTTCTGACGTGAATGATAACCCCCCTGTCTTCAGTGCTGACACGTTTGATGTGTTTGTGGAGGAGAACAATCCACTTGGTGCTTTTCTCTACCAGGTCTCAGCATCTGACCCTGATACAGGTGAGAACGGACGGGTCTCTTACATGCTCAGGAATTCCACAGGTTGCAGCAGTGCCCTGGCCAGCTTTTTGTCTGTGAGCTTGGCCAACGGGAGCATCTATGCAAAACGTGCCTTTGACTTTGAGCAGCTTAGGAGCTTCTATTTCCAAGTGGAAGCCAAGGACAATGGGTCACCAGCCTTGAGTGCTGCCATAACTGTGAATGTTTACATCTCAGACCAGAATGACAATGCCCCAGCCATCCTGTACCCATCAGCCAGAATGGCTCAGTAGCTGTGGAAGTTGTGCCCCGCCTGGCTGATGAGGGCTACCTGGTGACCAAAGTGGTGGCAGATGATGAGGACAATGCACAGAATGCCTGGCTTTCCTATCACCTTGCCCACTCCTCTGACTCCACCTTGTTCCGCTTGCACCGCCACTCTGGCGAGCTGCGCACCACGCGCTCCATGCGCTCCACTGACTTCCTCAAGCACAAGGTGGTTGTGGTGGTGCGGGACCACGGGGATCCACCGCTCTCCTCTACTGTGACGGTGGGCATCCCTCCTGGCTGACACCCTGCCCCAGGCACTGCCCAGACTTTGACGACAGCAGGAGCCACCACCACTGCTCAACGCTACAAACATCTACTTGATCGTTTCCCTTGCCTGTGTCTCCTGCATCTTTGCGGCGTTCCTCCTCTTTCTTGCCGTTGTGCGGCTGTGCCGCTGCCGGACTTGCTGCTGCAGCAGCTGCTGCTGTCCAGCTGATGAGTATGAAAAGTATTGCTATAGTGTGCACATGCTTCCCAGCTCCCACCTCCCGCCAGACATGCTGGAGGTCACCGGTGTGGGTAAACTGACTCATACCTACTTGTACAGGCATCTGTAGGTCTGGCCTAGTAACAGCAGCATCCCAAATGGTGATGCTGGGAACATTTCCCAGCGGCTCAAGGTTACAAGTGCCAGGACCCTGCATCCAAGTGCAGCAGGTCCAAAGTGATCGGTTGAGTGCTGTCCTTTGTGGTAAGTACCTCTCCTTTCACTTTTTTCTCCCAGGCACGTGGCTTTGTGTCTATACTGGGTTGCTGTCAGTGTGGAGAAGGTACTGGGGTATTGGCAGGAGAGCAGGTGTCATTTCATGGCACCTGGAGGAAACTTCAGTTCCTTTTATATCTTTGCTAAAGCCAAGATCTTTTGGGTGAAATATGGTCGTGGGATGGACAAAAGAGATTTTTCTCCCACAAACATTTAGGAGATGTTCAGACATAACTGAAGGTAAAGAAGATGTAAGTGAAAACTAAATAACTTACAAGCTGAGCCCTTGTCTTCAGATAGCTAAGTAGGGGCATGATAAGAGTCCATGCAAGTTTCTAATCCATGGGTGGTTCTAATCTACACTGTATGGAGCCTGTGATTTTTTTTCTTTTAATTATTTTTACACCCACCCCCAATCCTGAGATTTTTTCATTGAGGGGTGGAGTATTTTGCTGAGCCAAGATGCTGGTTTACAATGCCCAAGGTAAGTCTGTGGTGGAATAGCAGGAATTCAATATCCAGCACCTCTTTAGGACATGTAACTCGTAGTGCTCATCTCTCTTTCCAAGTAATCCATAGGTTTTGTGAATCTAAAATAATTCTCTTCTGAGCCTCTGACCAAGTTGGTTTCTTCTCAGTAGTGTGATGGGTGACTTTGCAGGAGAAAATACCTTACTTTGATCACAGTGTAGGGCTACAAGTTGGGATATGTCTGCAGGTCTGATCTGCTGGGTGTTACCGTGTCACTGGTCCAAGATTCAGTTTTCTTATATGCAAAATAGCACTGGTTGTATTTTCAATAGGTGCTGTGAGTCATCTTTATATTTTTGTGAAGTTTTGAGATGTTTTGCCTGCAGACTGTCAAATTTCCTTTAGTGTGCATAATGGTAACTAACCACTGTGGCTCTGTCCAGGCCAGTGCTCTGTGGTAAGAGCTATTCCAGATGTTTCTAAGGAAAATGTAAGAACCCATGTTAGACAGACAATCTGCTTCCTGCAGTTGTTTTTATCTTAATTTATGATTATTAGAGGTTGTCCTAAGTCTGTAACCATTATGTTTATTTTCATTTTTTAAACCATTACTGCACCTTTAAATACATGTAAATGGCTAGCCCTTTTCGAACCTTGATGTAAGGGTAGCTTCAGCAACTTCTTTGGATAATCAAAATACATATTCAGCTATATAGCACTTCCTTTTATAACTCTTGAATTTCCAAGTAGTGATTTTAGTAAGTTTTCCCTTGTTCTAGAAAAGATTCCTGATTTGCTCTTAACTATGCAATTAGTTTATCATGCCTTCTCTTATTTATCTGTTGGCAAGGTGAAATAGGTTTGTGGGTTTTTTTCCCCTCTCACTCTTTTCTGAACACCTTTTCCACATAAATCCTACTGACAAGGAAAGATCTTTTCTCAAATATTTGTTATTTGATTTACTTGTGATGGTTTACCTAGTATTTAGTCAAAGTCATAATCAGTTTTAAGTTCTGTTTCCCTGTGGTGGCAGAGGTTGCACATGTCAGGGGTCCCTCACTATGCAAAGCGGGGGGTGTGGAATAAAGTTTGCAAAAGCAGAAGCATCAGTGTCTTTAAGTCATTGTAGAGTCCAGGAAAATAGCAGTTGGCAGTATGTAAAGAAGAATTTGGTGCCTAATGCATTGGTTGTACTTTGGAATATCGTTGATTATTTTGAGGATCTGAAAAAAAAAAAAAAAAAGGCTGTTAGAACCTTTGTAATGGGGAGCTAAAAAGCTTTTTGGCAATCTCTTAACTCAGAAGGTGTCTACAAGAACCCCGATGTGTCTTGGGGGTGTACCCTTGGCTGGAGAGTAGTTCATAATGCAAAACTTCTATAACAAAGGTGATATAAAAAAAAACCCTGGCGCAACTGATTTCCATGTACCTATTGAGCAAGATTTTGAAAACTCAGGTTGCAACACATTAATGAACTGAATAATAAGAAAAATGCAAAAGTATCCCTGATCTCTGTAATGAGAACAACCAAAATGTATCTCATTACATCTCACTGTATTCAGTCATTCAGGTGAATTTTTAAACTTGAAATATGAGACACCTTTTTAGGAGCTTTTTGATAGTGGGCAAAATAAATCCCAGATGTCACCTTTGGCAATTTTATTTTCTTATCTCCTAATACACAGAAACGGGTAACCATAGAAGTGACCTACGTGGAAAGTCCAAAGGCTGTGCATTAATTGAGCTGAGTAGGGAGCAGAGGCAGAGACTGTGAAAACTTATCTACCCTTAGAAACAAAAGGATGTCAGTTGTTGTCAATTTGATGCTGATGATTCCAGTGGCTAGTATACTGGAGAATCAGCTACATATATATACACACACATATGTGTATATATACAATTTACATATTTCTTTGCAAAATTTGCAAGTTATTAAAATGGCATTCATATTCAAATAATCAGGAGTGGGCAGAAGCTGCAGTTTCTGTACTTTCATGTCTGTACATGCTTTAGATTCACCAAGATTTAAAATAAAATATAATTATGTTGAAGTGATGCTTGGAAAATAGTTTCCAGCCATCTGAGGTGGGAAAGAGAACTGTCACTCATTCTTGAAAACTGTTCCTTAGTCCAAATCCCTGTGGACTTAAATATGATTTCTGTGCAGAAAGATCACAGTCACTTTATTAGTGAGGAATATTTTTACTCATTCATATTAAAATGAAAGGATTATAATTTTTCAGTGTTTACCAATAGAAATTTCAGTAAAAAATAAAATTTAAGTTTGGGTGTTAAGTAAATTTTGTCTTTAAGTGCTTTCAGACTGACTCATTTGGAGTTAAAAATATAAACATAAGTGATCCTTTGAACTTCTGAGGAGGGATCATTGTATTTCTCCCTAAGAATATAAATGTAACAAAAAGAAAACATCAAATATGTAAAAAGCACTGGGAGCAACTCCATAGTTATAATTCAAGGCACTGGAAATGACTCCAAAATTACAATTTTAGCAGAATTTAAATATCCCCCCCCCTTTTTTTTTTTTAATTGAGGAGAGATTGCAGTTTTTAGTACGTGGAAGATAGAAAAAAGTCTACATATATCAAAAGTTAATTGAAATTCCAGAAATTAAAATGTATTTTCAAAAATTTAGGTTAACTTTATTCTTGGTGGTCTTTTGCTACTGAATTAAACGATAGGCTTGAATGATTTTTATGCAGACAAGTGAGAGCCTTTTGTGCTTTTACATCTTCTATTTAGGTTAGAGCTAAAAATAGAACTATGTATGGCCATAATAGCAGTATAGTAAACTGTAATTGTATCTCTCTCAGTATTTTGCTGTGTCTTTCTGCGATGTAGCATAAGTGACAGCTAAGTGAAAAGCATGTTACGCTGTGCTGTATTAGAGACAAAGGCACTAGTGGGATTACTAAAGTAAGCAGTAGTTCACTGAGTATTTCTGGATCGTGATGTGCCATGGATTGTTACAGTTCTTTTGTTTGCTTGTGTTGTCCACTGTGCTATGCAAAAGGCCTGTAAGATATTTCTACATTCAGAGTGTAGTGACCTTTCTGTGATTTGATCTTCAATATTTAGGTTACATCCAAAAATAGACACAAACCTAGCAATGGAGACTATTTCTTGTTAAACTGTAATAGGAGTGGAATAATTTTGTGCAACGTGGCACGCATTTCCAGTGACAAAAAATGGGTGCACTTACATTGAGACAGTGGCATGCAGTCTAGGCTGAACTGCTGCAGGCTAAGCATCAGCAGCTTACTCGCACAAGTAAAGACCAGCCATGTGAGTAAGCCCTCCCTGCATCTCGTTCTGATGGGAGCATGCCCCGTAACATAGCCAAATACAAGGGTGAAGCACCTTCTGAATTTTTCTGTCTGTGCTGATAACTACCTGCCTAGAACCAGCAGTCTTATGCCCGTATTGTAAGAATTCAGTTGTTGTAGGCAGATTTCTTGGCTACAGAAGTTACTCTTGGGGTCAGGCCAAGAAAATCCTAGAAAGAGTGATGATAAAAGAAGATTCAGCAAGGGAAGCTGCTGTAGATTTCCCTCTTTCTGACCACTCCAATTACCTTTTGCAGAGAAGGATGCAGCTCCAATGTTCAGCAAAAGAACGCTGTGTCCAGGAAAGGCTACAAATGCCTGGCTGAAACTTGCTTGTCTGATGTCTGCCTTGGAGTATTATTTTTAGAGTAGTAGAAGGGAGAGTGACAGAAGGAGCAGCTTGAGACAAAGGGCTTGAGGGAATGTGGAGAGTAATGTGACTGTATTTGGAGGACGCATAAGGCAAAGGCAATGATGGCAGGGAAGGATGAGATTGGACGGCGACCTGGGCTGAGGGAGGTAGATGTGAGTAGTAATTCTTGTATGAAAAGTGTAGAACAAGAAAACACAATAGTCAACAATCACACTCAAGATCTTGAAAATAGAGGAAAATATAGATTTATTGTCATAAGATGGATGGTGTCTCAAGGGATGATTGGTCCACACGTGCCATGTTTATGTACTACTTGCCTGTGCATCCTCTGTATCCTGTTGGGAGAGGCTGCTGGACTTTTAGTGTGGCCCAATATAGCTGTACTCATGCTATGTATTTTTGGAATTACAGTTAGCTTGTTTTCAATGTAACAAAAGGAATTCTGCTAAGAGTGTGACTTGCTGAGGACTGTTTAAAAGTCACAATTAATCAAAAGAATAGCAGCAAAATCCAACACCAGAACTGAAAAGGGAGGCAAGCAGGCAACAATGGGAATGAAGATGTTCAGTTGAGATTTGTAAGGCAAAGAAAAGGACAGGGCAACAGCTCAAAGATTTGATGCTATCAGAGGCATTTGGAGAATAAAAGCAAATTTGACAAGTATGGCAAGTGGAAGTTAAATATCAGAGAAAGAAGGTACGTTAAGAAATAAAGAAGAGGTTTGTAGTCTCTAGTCTTTGAGCAGTCTCTCTAAGGAAAACTAACACATTTTTGTTCTTTGGATTCTTCCTTCTCCAAAGGAATGATTTTTATGTTTTGATCTGTTATTTCTTCCATCTCCCCCTGGCTTGTCCCAGCCTGATGGGTCTTGACACCTCATTTAGTGGCTTTTAATTTCTTTCTTATTCTGCAAAAGCTGCCTTCTCAAAGTCCAACATCTTTGCATGGCTGGTCTGCAAAATCAAAGTTTATGATGTTCGTTCACAAAACCTGAGGCTGTTGGTTCCAAAAAGGTCAGTGCTGCTGTTCTTCAACCTTTTCCAATTCCTTTGTAGGGGGCATAAGCCGAGCAAGGAAGTTTTACAGCTGAATGGGCTCTTCATCTTTTGAACTACATAGCTGTTTCCCATGTGTCTTGGGAATGTATTTTAGATAGCTATTAGGTTCTGCTTTCTAGCCAATAGTTATATGGAGATTGGTGCAATATCCTTATGGTTAAAGTAGTTTTCATTGCATGGTATTAAATTCACAGGGTTGTGATCAGACCTATAGTATTAAGACTTGAAGACATTTCAATATAAGCCTGATTTCAGTCTTCTAACTTTGTGAGACTCCACGAATCCTAGTACAAGAGAGATATGGAGCTACTGGAGACAGTCCAGCGAAGGGCCGCTAAGATAACTAAGGGACTGGAGCATCTCTCATAGGGGGAAAGGCTGAGAGTGCTGGGACTGTTTGGCCCAGAGAAGAGAAGGCTTGGGGGGGGGGGGAAATCTCATTAATGTGTGTAAATGTCTGAAGGGAAGGTGTAAAGAAGACGGAGACAGGCTCTTTTCAGTGGTGCCCAGTGAGAGGAAAAGAGGAGGTTCTGTCTAAGCATAAGGAAATATCTTTTAATTTTTTTTTTTTTTTTTTACTGTGAGGATGCTGAGCACTGGCACAGATTGCCCAGGGAGGTTGTGAAGTCTCCATCCTTGGAGATATTCAAAACCCATCTGGACATGGTCCTGGACAGCCTGCTTTAGTTGGCCCTGTTAGAGCAGTGGGGTTGGACGAGATGACCTTCAGAGGTCCCCTCCAACATCAACCAGTTTGTGATTCTGTGTTGTCATTAATGGAGGAGTGTGGTGGGTGTGCCCTACCTTACAGAGCTGTGTGATGATGATGGAGAAAAGGTGCGACTTCCGGGATGCGAAGTATATCCTCTAGTAAGTTTCCATTGGATAAAATACTCTTGGGCAGTTCCTGGGGAGAGGGTGGTGCTGGGCTACAAATGTGAGGTATGTCTTGCTAAAGTGTGGGTAAATGCTTGAGGATTGCAAAGAGAGATTGTGGAGATTTTTTTTTAGACTTAACAAGTTTAAGCCTTTGGTTTATCATAATTGAGATAATAATAACTAAATTAGACAGGCCATTTTAAAGTTAAGGGATTTAGCAAAACTGTTGAGTTTCATGTTTTGCCTACAACATGGACCAAGTGTGCTGGTCTATAAAAAGCAATGTTCCTGGACATTTATTGCTCAGTCAAAATTAGCCCAGTGGAGATTGTGGAGAGGGAGAGAATGGGTTAATGTAACAAAAGTTTTTAGCAACTGCGTACTCTGTGAGAGGATTATCTATCCATAGATCTGTGGTGCCAAGGAATTTCTGTCTGAAACTCACACTCCATAGACTTCAATGAGAGTCAATTTTGTTCGTATGTACTTTGGGGAATCTTTTTGGACAGAAAAGGGGAAAAAACCCAAACAAACCCTCAATTACACGTTTGCTCAGGGAGACCTTTTCTGTGTTTTTCATTTTCACTTGTCTTAAGATACCAAAGATACCAAGAACTCGAAACATCTGGCATTTGGTTAGGCCTAAAAAAACTGCAGAATTTGAGGAGTTGTGTTTAGTACTAAATGGGAAATTTAGGAATACTGATAAATGCCAGTGAAAGTGTTACTCAGGGTAATTGATAAGTTGAATGTTCAGTGACTAAATCCTGTGGAAGGGCATGGGTCTTGCAAAGAGCACAAGAATGCTAAAGATGCTGAAACAGGACTGACTTAATATTTTATATTGTAAACCCAATGACCCCTGCAACAATGTAGGCTGAGGTGTTTGGTTTTTTGGATTTTTTTTTAAGGTTTTCAGATTTGTAGCCAGAATCCCATTTGCTTACATTACCCATTCTTCCCGTACCCCTCACACCGCCAGCCCTTAAAAAAGGAAAAAGAAAGTCTAGCCAAATTTATTCAAATAATCTTAATTCTGCTCTATATGTCAGCCTGCTATTTATCTCCAACAGGCTTACATAATGAAAAAAATTTCTAATATTTCAGGAATCATTAAAATGTGATGTTGTAAACATATTTCCTTCTGTTGACTCAGTTTTCTTCTTTGTAGAATCCTAGTCTCATGGAGCATGGCCTATATCAATTCTATTGTCTATTTATATTCCTACAAGTGAATCCTTCACTTGTGGGGTTTTTTTGTTGTTGTTGTGGGGTTTTTGGTTTGGGGTTTTTTTTTTTTGGATGGGCAATCATGAATACCCTAAAGATAATCAAACTCTAAAGCTATATGTTTTCAATATAATATTGGTAGGAAGGAAATCTGGTGGAAAAAGAAAGTGATTTCTTCCTTCCAGTCAGAGGAGATATAACTGCCACCTTGTCTCACCTTTTTTGGGCTGGTAAAGTAAAATCACACTAGCAAATGACTTGTCTGATCTGAGTTGCCAGCTGGAATACCTTCAAAGGATTTTGGGTTGTTGGTTTAGGACTGCTATTTGCACTTTCATCTTTGTTTTAATCTTATTATATATTTGTCTAGGGATTAGAACTAGCAAGTTCCTGTCTTCTCTTTTACAACATCATGCTTCTCTACAAGGCATTCAATTTCTTTAATGCATCTCACCTTATTTGAAAAACTACAAGAAAAATTAACCCGAGCTAATGCAGAATATGGAAAGATGCCAGTTTGATCATGGTC
>NW_026114334.1:356629-375876 GCF_018139145.2 Gymnogyps californianus | reverse complement strand
TACAGATGCCCTGTACAAGTAGGTATGAGTCAGTTTACCCACACCGGTGACCTCCAGCATGTCTGGCGGGAGGTGGGAGCTGGGAAGCATGTGCACACTATAGCAATTACTTTTCATACTCATCAGCTGGACAGCAGCAGCTGCTGCAGCAGCAAGTCCGGCAGCGGCACAGCCGCACAACGGCAAGAAAGAGGAGGAACGCCGCAAAGATGCAGGAGACACAGGCAAGGGAAACGATCAAGTAGATGTTTGTAGCGTTGAGCAGTGGTGGTGGCTCCCGCTGTCGTCAAAGTCTGGCAGTGCCTGGGGCAGGGTGTCAGCCAGGAGGATGCCCACCGTCACAGTAGAGGAGAGCGGTGGATCCCCGTGGTCCCGCACCACCACAACCACCTTGTGCTTGAGGAAGTCAGTGGAGCGCATGGAGCGCGTGGTGCGCAGCTCGCCAGAGTGCGGTGCCAAGCGGAACAAGGTGGAGTCAGAGGAGTGGGCAAGGTGATAGGAAAGCCAGGCATTCTGTGCATTGTCCTCATCATCTGCCACCACTTTGGTCACCAGGTAGCCCTCATCAGCCAGGCGGGGCACAACTTCCACAGCTACTGAGCCATTCTGGCTGATGGGGTACAGGATGGCTGGGGCATTGTCATTCTGGTCTGAGATGTAAACATTCACAGTTATGGCAGCACTCAAGGCTGGTGACCCATTGTCCTTGGCTTCCACTTGGAAATAGAAGCTCCTAAGCTGCTCAAAGTCAAAGGCACGTTTTGCATAGATGCTCCCGTTGGCCAAGCTCACAGACAAAAAGCTGGCCAGGGCACTGCCTGCAACTGTGGAATTCCTGAGCATGTAAGAGACCCGTCCGTTCTCACCTGTATCAGGGTCAGATGCTGAGACCTGGTAGAGAAAAGCACCAAGTGGATTGTTCTCCTCCACAAACACATCAAACGTGTCAGCACTGAAGACAGGGGGGTTATCATTCACGTCAGAAATCTGCATCCAAAGGGTCTTCTGAGTGGTGATGGGTGGAGACCCCAAGTCTGTGGCAGTAATGGTGATGTTGTACCCACTGATCAGCTCTCGGTCCAGAAACCCACTGGTGACCAGGCTGTAGTAGTTTTCAAGGGAAGGCTTTAACTGGAAGGGAAGGTTTTCAGGGATCTGGCAAGTTACTTTCCCGTTCTCCCAGGGTCCTTATCCAAACACTCAGCAGAGCTATCACTGTGCCAGGAACAGCATCCTCAGGAATGGGACTGGAAAGGGATGTAATTGTTATCTCTGGGCCATGATTGTTCACGTCAGTGATTTCCACCAGCAGCTTAGCTGTGCTGGACATGCCAAAAGCCCGTTATCCCTTGCCTCAATAAGCATCTCGAGGAGAGGTCTCTGAACAGCTAAAACACCATTGACTGTCACCTCCCCAGTGTGCGGATGAATTAAGAACATTCGCTGTAGATCAGCAGAAGTAGTATTGCTAAATGAATACCTGATCTCTCCATTTGGACCTTCATCCAAGTCCGTGGCATGCACTTGCACTACCAAAGTGCCGCTGGGGGAGTTTTCCAAGATACTCGCCCTGTAGACTGAGTGCTCAAATTCTGGTGCATTGTCATTGGTATCCAGCACAGTCACAATGACCGGGACATCACCGGACTTTGGAGGATCCCCACCATCTTTGGCTGTAAGGACAAGTCTGTGAGTGGCTTGCTGCTCCCTGTCTAAGGCTTTCTTCAGCACCAATTCAGGATATTTACTCCGTCCCACGTGTCTGCATTTCCAAATGAAAATGTTCATTAGGGCTCAGAGTATAATTCTGGACACTGTTGGTACCTTCATCAAGATCTTGGGCATTGGGGAGTGTAAACCGTGCCCGGGTGTCAAGAACTCAGGCACGTTTATATGATATTCACTTAAGGGAAAGCTGGGGGAGTTGTCATTTATGTCCAAGACTTTAAATTCCATCCTATAAAGCTCTAGAGGGTTTTCTAACACAAGTTCATAATTCAGAAGACAGGCAGACTTTAATTCACAAAGCTGCTCTCTGTCTATGGGCTCGTTAACAGACAAAGCCCCCGTACTTGCATTTATATTAAAATATTGCTTACTTGAACCGGTGATCACACGAAATTTCCGAGCTGAAAGTGTAGCTGCATCTATTCCTAAATCCTTCGCTACGTTCCCAACAGACGCTCCCGCTCTGTTTCCTCGGCGATGGAATACACTGCTTGCCCGTTCGCGGTGCAGCAAATAAGGCAGAAGACCATTAAATAGACCCGCATTCTTCCTCCCCTGGCTCAGCTCCCCGCAGACCGGCTCAGCAGGAACATAATCCAGAATTTCAGCAAACGCCCGAAGTTCCCAGCGCGAAGCGAACGGGTACCGGGGCGCACCGGCGGCAAGGCGAGAAGTTCGCTGCGGGTGCGGGAGGCGTCCCGGCTCCGCGGCGGCCCCCCCCGCCCCACCCCGCGCCGCCGGCTGCCTTGCGGGGAGAGGCGGCAGCTCCGCTCCGCTCCGCTGCGCCCGCCGCCGCCGCCGCCGCTCGCTGTGACCGGCGCGGCGGCCCCGCGCGCCTCTTAGACTCGCGGCGGCGGCGGCGGCGCCACCCAGAGGCCGCGGCGACACCTGCGCCGCCGGGGGAGGGGGCTGCGCTCCCCCCGCCGCTACCGACCCGCCGGCTTCTCCTCCCTTCGGTTTTTTTTTTTCTTTTCTTTTTTTTAACGCCCCGACGGAGATCCGGGGGGGGGGGTCCCGGCCCCCGAGTCCGTGGCAGGGATGCGTTCCCGTGAAGGAGAGATGCAGAGCGGACCCCGCTCCCTCCCTCCGCTCCTTGCAGGAGAGGCAGCGAGAGGATGCGCTGCCGCACGCTGTCAGAGTAGCGCGGTGGAAGAGAAACGCGTATGAGAAGTGACAGGCCATCGGCTAAACATGGGTCAGCACAGTCCAGGCATGCTCCGGCGGAGCACAACATTTCCCAGAGGGGTTTTAAGAGCACAATTAAAGGAGGCAGTACTCTACCCCTGTTAAACTTTAAAAGAAAAAAAGAAAAAAAATAAAAACGGGGGGAGAGAAAAAAAGAAAAAGCCTCTTCCCTGCTTTGCCTTCTGGACAAGGTAAATTAACACGGATCATTGGAGAGAAGGATCTCTTCTCCTCTGACTGTCCCCAGTCGGATCACCCGCAGCCACAGACGAGCTCCCATCCAGCCCGCGAAAGCAGGATTGGGATGGCTCGAGTGGGCGGGGCTGCAGCAGTCGAATTACTTGTAGAAAAGTAAATATCGGCGCCAGAGAGGTCTTGCATTTAGGACATGCCCGGGAACTGTGGGGAGAGACGAGCTGATACCACACAGAGATAGCATATCACGGGGTAGGGGGTGTCAAAGCACTCTGCTCCCCCGACTATTCTGCACCGAGGGCACAGTTAGCAACTACCCTCTAAGCAGGTGAGAGAGGGCAGAAAGCATTTCAAAATACCTTCCTGGAAAACCTCCCTGGAATGACCTTCAGCAGCAATTTACACAGATGGGCCTCAAGCCCTGACAACCCTCCGGCCTCCTCTGTTTCCAGCTTCCTTCTGGAGAGCTTATTATCATGAGATCCTGATTGATCAAAAGCAAGAGGCTATAAATGTGCGACAAGGACAGCTCTTAACCCTTCTTGCGTTCATTGTGTTTCTTTATGCAGCTGAGAATTTCCGGGCAAGTGAAAAAGAACATTTCAATTATACATAGTATCATGGCCTTTCAAAACAGGAGAAATTCGGGAGCACAGCCAAAAATTATACATTAAATTTAAAAAATCAATACATCTGTTTGCATCCCCACAACTCAGCAAAACCTCCCAGTGAAGTTCCTATCCTACCCACACTGGAGCAAGCCTTGGTCAGTTATGATTTTTTAACTCCAGGCACCGCTGGCAGTACCTGAATGTTGCATTTTAATTCTACTGCATTTATGCTACAGCAGCCGTTAGAGCTGAGGGGCAGGTGGTGCGCTGAGTGCAGGAGCTGCAGAGTTGGTGTGCATCCACCTTAACTCACACACTACGTAAATTTGTTCAATGGACCATTGCACACAGTATACAATGTAAGTATTTATGGTATGCTGTTTACCTTGGGGTTTGGATTTTTTCTTGATTTCTAACTGCAGAAGTCCCCAGTTCCCACCTAGTCACCGTAAAATTGTCATCCAGACTCCCCCTGCCCCAAATTTGCCCCAGACTCCTCTTCTGCCAAGATATGATGTAATCTATAATATATGAGAAAGTTGCTAGTTCTACTGCTCTGTAGTGGTGCACAGTCATTACAAACACCCTGAACCAATGCAATAACACCTATTAAAGTCACAGGAAAGACTGATAAATTTCCCTTAACATTGGCCTGTGGCAAAGATAAATCCATTCGTCTGGGAAGGCTCGGGCAGCTGGGTGTTGCTGTCCCAGGTGCACACACAGGTAAAACACACAGACTCTACTCACCCGTCTGTGACTGGGTTTGCAACGAAGAAACTCAAGAATTTTGGACCCAAGGTCCTCCTGTTGAGCAGACAAACCCACTCAAAGGCAGATTGTCTTTAAATCTTAATATTGCAATAACAAGCTGTGGTTATGCATGCTGGTGCCTGAAATAGCAGCAGTGCTAGCAGAAACTGATTAACAAACAACGGCCAAAATAAAAGTAATTGTACATTTGCCTCTTTCCAAGATGTACTCACCTTTTGAGAAGTATCTGGCAGCCTACACCGATTTTGTCTTTAATTCACTCATTTACCATCGAAATAACTTCTTCAGCTTTCTGCTACTTTTCTTTAATTCTGTAGTGTTGCCTAACGCTTGTTTACAGGGCTCTGAGGGAACCTGCCTTCGATTCTCTTTCTTTTTAACAACATTTTTAAACCTTACAACCCTGCTGTAGTTTTGGCATCCCTTGTCCTACTGTCCTTTTCCACACTCTGCTGTGGACAGTGACGTCCCCAGCAGTCAGGCAGCTTTGCCCACCAGAACATGTGTGTTGCTGGCACTATCTCAACACCCAGCTCCTACCGCACTGCCTTCGCAGTTCAGCCTGGATGAGTGCCTGATCCACACACTGCTCGGGTAGACGGCTCTGGGCCATGGCCAAAGTCCAGTGCTTAGTAATATTAAACATGCAGGGCCAGTTACACCACAGCCACTCCTGCCGCGAAGGGAGTAACACCGTTGTGGCGTGGGGGCAGAATCCAGCCTTGCCCTGTGTGTGAAGCCACTGCTCTGCTCGGTAGTGTCCCAGGCCCGTTCCTCCTGTTTGTGCTCTACCTCCCACATCCAGCTGCCCCGGGGGTCTCAAGGGTGCCTTTACACTCAGTTTCTCCACTCTCACTCTTGTTTGGCCACCCTTCCACTTAAACCCTCTTTTCAGGGTCTCCAGTCTCACAGGTCTCCTCTCCATCTCAAGTCGCTTACCCTAATTACGTTCTTTGAACATCAGTCGTATTAAACACCTTTAATGTAGACACTTCCCTTGGTATCACAGCGGATAGTGTAACCACTGTTTAAAACCCCTCGTCTTTGATCTCACGTTTGCCTTCAATTTGCTATCTCCAAACCGTTCCCTATTCCCTTCCCTCAGCTTGACCCATTCTTAAAGCCGGTTTGACCCGAGTCGCCGAGGAATTCAACTTTTTGCGACCCCGAAGGCATGGTCCGGGACCTCCGCGGTCTCACTCACCGCTACACAATCCCTCTCATCATCTCCCGCTCCCCGACGTGCCCACAGAGCGCTTCCTCCACGTCCCTCCGCCCGACAGGCGGTTGCAGCGCTGCATTTACACCGCCTCAGAGCCCCGCGTATCCCTTACGTACTCTTTCTCCCGCCCCGTCTTATATTTCAGCCAATCATCCCCTTTTCCGGCAATAACACGTCATTCGTCCAGCCGTGCACGTTGTGCTCGGAACAATGGTAGTGGCCAGAAGAAACTGTTAAGCGAGCGAAGGCAAAAAAAAAAATAAAGGCGAATAGTAAAACCGGGCTACCTCGGGGCTGCGGAGCACCCGTCTGCACCACACGAAGGGCCACTCGTGTTTAAACATCATCATCTATGTCACCGATGATTTTAAGGTGCCGTTTCCGCGAGCAATGCATCAGAGGCTGTGCAGACGCGGAGCGGTGCCTTCGGCGGAGGTTTACAGGACACGTCCCGCTCGGTACTGAGGCTTGGGAAAATCCCAGGGGAGCCCACCAGAACCGAGGGGCGCCCACTGGTGCTAAATTAGGACACGGCGCTTCAGCGGGAGACAGCAGAAGGAACTGAATCCTTTCAGGGGAGCAGACGGAGTGACAGCCCTGCGGTTTCTCCTCCGCGGGGAACCGATGAGCTCTCCGCGCCGGCAGCTGTCCCCGGACCGACCGCCAGCCCCAGCCCTCATCACTACGTGAAAAACTCGTACACTGACGGGAGCCCGACAGTAAATAGGGTCTGTCTGCGGACTGAGGAAGACCGGAGCTCCTCCTCGGACCGAGCCCAAACCGCCAGCGCGGAGCCGCCGACGGAGGTGCAGGGACCCCGCTATCGCCTTTCGCATGTCAGCTCCTCCGGGCAGAGATGAGCGCAAGGACGGCGATACCCCCAGCGACCCGAAACACCGGGCTCCTCCCGCTCGGAACCTGCCGTGGCAAGCAGCCCGCGCTGTCCCCCGTGGGAGCACACACCACCCCCACCCTCCGCGGGCTCACTCTCAGCCCCGCGCCTTCCCCGGCGAAAGGAGCGGGCAGAGCAGCTCTGCTGTTGGCCGCAGCGCCGGGCAGATCCGCTGTTTTTCCCGCAGCTCCGACACCCCCTCCGCGGAGGCAGGCTGTGCCTGCTGGCAGAGCGGGCAGCGATGTCAGGATGCCCTTCAACAAGCCACGGGAGCTCGCAGCTCCTACGTGGGGACAGAGGGGTGGAGATGACTAAAAGGAGCCCAGAAGAACAATCTCGTAGGCAGAGGATTTCTAGATTTCAGCGAACCCCACGAAAATCCTCAATACCTACATCAAGCCGCGGAAATACGGACTTACAACGTGCTATTCAGCGTATCGCAGGCAAGAACTCGCCTCTTGAACGCGAGGGCATAGATTGGTCTGTTTACCCCAGTCAGAGACCACCGGGCTTGGCGGAAGCTGCCGGGGGGGGACACCAGCGACAGCGGGTACGGGGGACCAGTCCCGCTCGTGCGGCAGAGCAGCTCCGAGCCGAACACCCGGCGTTTCTCGCAACTCCACCGGCAGCCGTGCCGGGCATCTCCCTGCCTGTAAAATCCCCAGTTCCGAGGTTGCAAAACAGCCTCCGGCCACCACGGCGGTGCGGGCGCTGCAGCCGCCGCTCCGCCGTCGCTCCCGCTCCCAGAGCCGCCCGCGGAAGCGCTCCACAGCGCACCCGGCTGCAAGCCCTGCTTCAGCTGCCGGGATTGCATGTGTGCCTGATAACATCGCTGTTGGTCAGCGTCATTCTCCAAACCAATATGCGGCGGGAATGAGAGTCTGGGCTTGCAGCGACTGACAACCCTGCGCGAAATTGTTCTCTTTTGTTCAAGACACTGACTGGATATTCTAGCGCCTTCTGTTAACGACTCCAGACTATGCTACGAAGTAAAAGCATCCAAGAGCTCTGTTTCTAAAGTTAAGATTGCTTTATGTTTCTAAAAGAAATACTGAAATATTTCCTGATAGTGTACGTCTATAATAAATCCCGTTCAGATCTTCAATTCGTTACTGCAGTCAGGGAAACCAAGAGAAACCGTACGGAAGCCAAGCCCCTGCCCCAAACGGTCGGCATTAAGAGACTCCATATCGCCCCTCATCATAGCCCGAGGAAACGAATTGCTTCCCACACCTGTGCGCAAGTGCTGTGTTTTTGCATCCTCTTCTACAGAATTACTTAAACCTTCTTATGAACTTAACCAGAAGATTCTCCTTTAGGAGATGGCGGTTTGCTGCTCCTGCCTTCTATCACATCCATGTGAATTAAGGAAAGAAAGCGACAGCTCTCCAGCTCCGGGATAAGCCTTGGTACTCACAAGTGAACCAAAGGAGACTAGAAACACAATCCCCAGCAAATACACAAAGCACTCAAACGTAAAGCCCTTACTAAGTGATCTAAAATAGATGCAGGAAGAAAAGAGAAATTCATGGGACATGCTCACGTTTTTCTATGGATCAGCGGGAGATAACCTACTCCTACGATTTTTTTCAAAACGAACATGAAGTTTTCAACTTTCTTTACTGGTTTTCGGTACACCTATAAGCACCATTCTGGTCAATTTAGAACCAACGATCTGTGATTTTATCTTTTAGTCAACCTACTTCGTCTAAAACGCTGCTATTAGTACAAAACCCAACAAAATATACGTTCTCAAAAGAAATATACTGCTTTACATATATCACTTTGGTATAAAACTATGGTAGTTATCCATATAAAACTATGGTACTTATCCAAACGGGTATCTGGCGAATTGAACGGGTAACGCGAAAAATAAGTATATCATTATATATTACTACCCCGGCAGCCCTACAGACTTCGTTGTTACGCTAATAACGAAAATTAAATCGGCTATAAGAGAGCTTCGCTTTTCCCTGTAGAAGTTGTATCCAGTTTCTAACATCAAACAAGGAACACTAAGCATGACGCTAACATCCCATCTCAAAGAGTGCTTTGGACCTAGTCTCGATGAGAACAGAGTCGATTCAGTGCCATCAGTGCATGGCCAGGATTAGCTGCTTCGATAACGATGTTAAAACAACCCGCTAAGTAATCACTCTCCACACAGGGAAATCAATGTGGAAACCAGTATCGAAAACTTCTTGCTAGCTGAATCTGTGTTTCCCTGCTGCTTCTGCTCTACTGCTGGGAGAACCAAAAGTTTTCAACCTACTATTCAATACTGCATATAGAAGCTCTCCCTTCTGCTTTTCCCTTAACCAGTCTTCCTCCTTCTCTCGACTCCCACCAACTTTCAGCTCTTGGGGTGGATGGGGTAGAACAGACGCCACAACACTACAAAGAGAGCGGGATCAGGTCGTGGGGAGAGGCACAGGGAGGCCAGGGAGCACCCCCTCCTCAAACAGCTCTCCAGTTTTTCATGAAGCATCTTGTATCTCACTCCATTTTACCACATTTTAACCGGACTTCCAGAGGCAGAGCAGTACTCACGACCTCCACCAACGTTTCTTCCCCTCACTGCACCCCACAACTTCATGTATTTCAGCTTCTTAAGATTGGCGAAACCCACCAACCAGCGAGCTTCTGAATCAATAAATCGGAGCGAGCCTTGGCGCACATGAACGCAGTATTCTTCAAACCAAGAGTAACCACAAAAGATAACTAATTACAGTCATCCTGAAGGGAGTTACCAAACTCCTGGGTACCTCCCGGGTGTTTTCACACGTTGAAAGACACTGAAAAGGGAAATAAAAGATTCGCTAACACCGACTACTGCCATTTGACGCCAAGTAGCAGGGGAAAAAAAAATCTTACAACGCTAAGAATATGTTTAACCATAACTTCCTACGCAAGAAAAAAGAAAAGCACACATGGAAATTTTGCGAGGCATTCAGGTACTCAAACAATGAAATTTCGAAAGGCGAACACGCCTGTCTAACGCGGACACTACGGCTACCTCCAACAGCAATAGAAGGCTAGGACACGTATTGTAAAATTATTACCACAGAAAAGGTGTTTTAATACACAGATGATCCATGAAAAGTGACACGTAAATAGAACTACCCAAGAGAAGGGAAAAAAAATATTTGCGAATACACTTACCACGCCTGAGGCAAGTGGGGAGAGAGACGGCCCCTTCCCAGCAGAACCGTTCTCTGCCGCGGGGCCGGGCGGCGGCGGGAAGTTGGGGCTGAAAACCATCAGGTCGCTCTTGCCCGCGCCGTCCGCCACGCACAGGCTCCGGCTCTGGCGCTGCGAGTACGACCAGCTCCCCACTTCGCTGGCGCACACCAGCGTCGCCGGCCCGGGCCCCGACACCACGGCCGCCCGCGGCGACCACCGCGACGCCCCGTACAGCACCACCGCCAGCACGAACACGCTCGACACTGCGCAGATGGCCACCACCAGCCACACGTTCGTCGCCGACGCCGACGCCGCGCCGCCCTCCGCCGGCCGCAGCCCCGCTCCCGACGACGACGACGACGACGAGGAGCCCGCGGCCGCCAGCGCCGCCTCGGCGCCCTCCACCAGCGACACGCTCAGCGTGGCCGTGGCCGAGCGCGCCGGCTCCCCGTGGTCCCGCACCACGATCACCAGCCTCTGCCGCGGGCCGTCCGCCTCCTCCAGCGCCCGCGCCGTGCTCACCTCGCCGCTGTACAGCCCCACGCGGAACGGGCCCTTCCCCCGCGGCTCCCACAGCTCGTAGCGCAGCCACGCGTTGTAGCCCGAGTCCGCGTCCACCGCCCGGACCTTCGCCACCACCTGCCCCGCCGGCGCCCCCACGCCGCCCACGCCCACAGCGCCCCCGAGACCGGACCCGACGACGACCAGCCCGACGCCCCGGGCCCCGGCCCGACGCCCGGCGCCGGCAGCAGCGCCGGCGCGTTGTCGTTCTCGTCCACCACGAAGAGCTGCACCGTGGCGTTGCCGCACAGCGGCGGCTCCCCCGCGTCCACCGCCCGCACCTCGAACTCCAGCACCTGCACCTCCTCGTAGTCCAACGGACGCAGCGCCCACACGCGCCCGCTCTCCGCGTCCACCGACACGTAGCTCGACGCCGCCCGCCACCCCCCGCCCGCCCCCGCGCCCCCGCCCACGCCCTCCGCCACCGAGTACCTCACGCGCCCGTTCCCCGCCTCGTCCGCGTCCCGCGCCCACAGCCGCGCCAGCTCCGCGCCCGCCGCGTTGTTCTCCCGCGCCAGCACCGTGTACACGGCCTGCGCGAACGCCGGCGCGTTGTCGTTCACGTCCGACACCGGCACCCGCACCCCGCGGCTGCCGCGCAGCGGCGGCGCCCGCCGTCCTCCGCCCGCACCTCCACCTCGTACTCCGACACCCGCTCCCGGTCCAGCGCCTCCCGCAGCACCAGCGAGTACGAGCCCGCGAACCTCGCCACCAGCCCGAACGGCGCCGGCGGCCACACCGCGCACCGCACCCGCCCGTTCGCCCCCGAGTCCCGGTCCGACACGCTCAGCAGCGCCACCACCGTCCCCACCGACGCGTCCTCCGGCACCGGCACCGACAGCGACGTCACCCACACCTCCGGCGCGTTGTCGTTCACGTCCACCACCTCCAGCTCCACGCTGCAGTGACCCGACAGCGGGGCGTCCCTTATCTTTCGCCTTAACGTGCAGGTTCGTAGAAAGTACTGTCTCAAAGTCCAGGGCGCCCGTCAGTCTGATCTCCCCGCTGTTCGTATCGATGCTGAACACATCTGAGGCCGAGGGAGAACAAAAGTATCAATTTCGTAAATCACTTCTCCATATATTCCCAATCCGTATCTGTTGCGCTCACCGAGCTACCAGCGTCCCTTCTAAGGCGTTTCGGGCAAAACAACGTTGTACACCGACTGGTTGAACTGGGGCGCGTTGTCGTTCACGTCCAGCACCGAGATCACCAGCTCCATCGTGCCCGTCAGCGACGGCCGGCCCCCGTCACTCGCCGTCAACACCAACCGGTGCACAGGCATCGTCTCGCGGTCCAGAGATTTCGCGAGCACCAGAAACAGGGATTTACTGCGCGAGTTTTCTTCCTCTACTCTGAAATGCTCGCTGGGGCTGAGTGTATAGGAGAGCTGCGCGTTGGCTCCGATGTCTGCATCCGACGCGCCCTCCAGCGGGAACCGAGAGCCGGGAGGGGAGTTCTCCGGTAAAGTGAGGTTTTTCCGGGCGGCGGGAAGAGCGGGGCGTTGTCGTTGATGTCGGTGACCTCCAGCTCCACGTGGAAGACGCGCAGCGGCCGCTCCACCAGCACCTCCAGCCGCAGGGCGCACGGCGCGCTCTTCCCGCACAGCTCCTCCCGGTCCAGCCGCGAGCTCACCACCAGCGCCCCGCTCGCCCCGCTCACCTCCACGCTCGCCCGCCGGCCCTGCGCCACCAGCCGCAGCCGCCAAGCCTCCGCCTCGCCCGCCTCCAGGCCCAGGTCCTGCGCCAGCCGGCCCACCACCGTCCCGGCCTTCGCTTCCTCCGGCACCGAGTACCGCACCTGCCCGACGCCCAACGCCCACCCCGCCTGCAGCAACAGCACCCGCACCACCGCACCCCAACACACGCCCATCGCTGCCGCCGCCGCCGCCGCACCCGCCCGGGCCCCGCACGGCTCCCCGCCGCCGCCCGACGCCGCCTTAAGGCTCCCCGGCAGGCCCGGCGCCGCTCCGCGCTTCGCCGCCCCGCCGCATGTCCGCGCATCCTGCCTCCCGCCGCCGCCTGTGCCGCTGACGGCAGCCGTGACAGCGGCTCGGGGAGGAGCTGCCGCCCTCCCGCGGGTTCACGGCGCCGTCGCGGCCAACAGCGGCACCTGGTGTCCGGCCGCCGCTCCTTCTGTGGGCAGCCGCCTCCTGCCGCCCTCCCGCGGCCCGCAGCGCCGCTCCGATCGAGGAAGGGCGGGCCGTGGCTCCGCCCGGTCGGCCGATAAGCTCCGCGATTTCCTTTCGGAACATTTCCCTTCGTCAAAAACGATCGTAGGTGGCTCTCTTTTCTTCTCTCCTCTCGTCTCCTCTCCTCAAGTCACTTTAATTGATATATACTTGCCAAAATATTTCCTAAAGGCCTACATTAACCCAGGAATCACTCCCGTGATGGTCTTCACTGAAAAGAGCCAGCCCCAATTCTGGTCTCTTGACTTTGTCTTCCCTACAAATTGCTGAGGAGGCATAACTCAGTTTCCTCATGTATTTCTCTCTTTGCAAAGACAGTTCAGATGTTTCCTCTACAGAAGTAGACTGTATCCTTGATCTTCCATCTATGGAAAGTATGCAGGTGTCCAGAAGACATAGATTCACATGGAATTTATTTGTGGCTAGTGTAGCAACGCTAAAAACAGGCAGAAACTGCTTACTTTTTCATGGCGTTGTGACAGCGATGTAGCTGAGCAATCCTATGCACTCTTCTTGGTTTTCATACAGTAAATAATAGAGGATATCATATGACAAAGAATATCTGTGTCTGTCCATAACAGAATGGTTTTGCCTTTCGAAGTATAGGTCCGTCCTAAACCAGCAATGCATACAAATTCCAAAAGGCTTTCAACTCCATCAGTGACTCCCTAACTCTATATGTCAGTCTAAACATAACGCACATAGCACAAATCCTCTAGAAGAGTGAAATAGCTCAGGGAACCTGAGCTCTCTAGTAGTGTTTATGTGTCTCAGTAAAGTATTTCCTGTAAGTTTTTATTCCCCACTTGTAGGTGCACAATGAATGACAAGTTCTTTCTTACCTTTTTAGGCAGGTAGGCACTCACAGTACAACAACAACGTGCCCATTACTGATGGAGATGAGCCGCTGCAGGATTCAGTACAGTCATCCACCCATGACATAACTGAAGGCAACACAAAAGGGTTGCACCACTCCTCTGGCAAGGTACAGTTCATCTTAAAACATGTTCCCAAGCTCCTGCCTCATCCACTGACATAAACACATTGGGGCCCCTTCTCTACACAACTACAGACACTTGCTGCTACCCGCCACGCAGGCCAGGCAGCAACACGAAACGGATGATTTCACACGGTAGTGAGTTGCCGGTTCTACCACAGAAGCATCAACGATGCAACAGGAGGTCAAAACAAAATGAAGATACCAAATGCTAAAAAAATCCAGGTAGGTCTGTCGATAGGTCATCTTTAATTACACCTGTTGCTATTCTAACAGTTGTCTTGATTTATTTCCAGGTCTCCATTGTCAGGGCCGAGTTCAAGGATCACTGTTAACAATTTCAGGGAAGCAGGGCTGGAAAAGCAAACAGGTTTTGTCCAGCCTCTCAAATCCCTGCTGTATTGCCAGCGTTTCTGTATCCACTTCTATGAAGGTGGAAACAGAAATTAAACCTGAAGCCTCACAGCATTCTCTCGAGTAAAACCTCATCTTAAGAGACTACAAGACAGTGAACCACAGTGATGGCAAGGGGCACAAATTCTGAAATCAAGCAGTCAACGCTATTTGGCAGCACGGCTCTCGCTCACAATTACTGACACATCTCCTGAGAAAGGCAAGCTAAGCCACGCTGTCTATGGGGAATCAGGAATTTCAAGTGTCATCACAGTTCGTATTCACATGATCGTTATAAGGCACACACACACAGCAAGACACAAAATAACAGTTTATTTTTAAAAGTATTCTCAGGAAGGGGGGGGGGGGGGAAGAAAGGAAATACAAGCCTACCACTGCAGGGTACATGGAACTAGCAGAGTCAGGAACCATAGCTGAGGTGTTTTTACAAATATATTCGCCCACCAAAAACAAGTCCTCTAGCAATACATCTTGCCTAATATAGCACTATAGCTGCATGTTTTTCACACCTACCTTGGTTCGCGCTCTTCTGCCATTAAGTACTTTGTATTAGAAAGCACATTGACTTCATACTTGGAAAGGGGCAACGTGAAATGCTTCTACTCTTTTCCATGTCCATAGTAATTCTGTAGTATTTCACGAACTAATATATGCCATGCAAGGTGAACAGAGAAGAACTGGAGTACCAACTTGGTCACCTTGCGTGATCCTTGTTTCAGAGGAGAATGAAAAAGGGGGACAGTCTTCTGATTAAGAAAAGACTGGAAATCAGCACTTCACAGTAGCCAAAAGCAAAAAGTTCATTAAAACGGCCCTACCCGCAAGACAGGAAAATGTACACAAACGAGGACACTCCATACAAACTGAAAGGCGGCTGAAAGAGGCAACTGGAGCTGTGATTAACTACACAGATGACAGGAAAACCAAACCTGGTCACTTGAGCAAGATAATAAGGTCAACACCGCAGTCGGGCAGAGATCTTTGCCGGGAACTGTGCCATTTAATAGCTCATCAAGGGATCTCAAAAAGTCATGGAGAGTGACGTAACACAGGTTACAGGAGATATTACCCTACTGAGCAGAGCTAAAATACAGGTCTGCTGAGAAGAACCTGCGTTCTAGAAAGAGTTGATGACCCTGAAGACCTAGGTGGGAAAATGGCAAAAGATATTCCACGCAGGACACCGCAAAGCTGAGGAGATGAGGGAAAAAATGCAGCTTCAACAGAGGTTGTGACTAACTCTGAACAACTATTTAAGGTTCTGAAATGACATCTTTGGCATAGGGAAGATAGTGACATGGATATATCAGCTCCGTTCTCAGTGCCAATCAAAAGGGTAAGACTTTTGAGACCATGGAAGAAAACTGCATTTCATCCAACTTTGCAGAGATATAAGGTTCCCCAACACTTCGAATGTTTTGTGGAGGTCCTCTCATTCTAAACACAGTAAGAAGAACAGAGGACACCAGGAAGAGTTTCAGTGGCGGCCAGCATGATGACCAAAGATTTAGAGCAGCTTCTGTTTGAGGAACATCTCCTTGTGTTAAAAAATAAAAGACTGAAAGGGAATACAACAGAGGTCTTCAAAATAGAAGTACCAGGAAGAATGACAGAGAGCAAAGACATGAAAAACTAGATTAGACAACACCACGAGAAAACCCACCCAATTTCAACATGTCCGCCTTTCAGAACGGGTTTGGACTGGATATTTCCACACATCCTTTCAATCGCAACTTATGCTCTCGTTTCCCCACTCACGTCAGGCTTCTCTACAAAAAGATACGAGGCGCTACAGAAAACAGCAGCCTGCTCTACCACACCTCAGACTGGAAAAAGGAGTAAACGATCACGTGAAGATATTAGCATTGAGGTCATGACGCTATGGAAAATGGCTGCAGAACGGCTCCAACCAATTCCGATCCCCAGGAAGAGGAGAAAGTGGGATTAAAGAACTGCACTGGTGTAACAATTTCCAAAGGAAGAAGACACGAGGAGCACTTCAACCAGCAGCCACAGAGTAAGCACCCGCCAAGCACCCACCGCCCGCAGGCCCCGCGGGCTGAGCCCGCCTCCCACCAGCGCCTGCCCAGGCGGCGGGCCAGAACGAAGACCGCGAAGAAGGGCGGAGGGAGACCGAGAAGAAGGGCGAAGGGGCGAGAGGCCAGAAAGGGAGGGCCACTGACCGTGTCCAGGAGAGCGGGCGGCTCCGGCTGCGTCTCCTTCGCCGCGGGGCCGGGCGGCGGCGGGAAGTTGGGGCTGAAAACCATCAGGTCGCTCTTGCCCGCGCCGTCCGCCACGCACAGGCTCCGGCTCTGGCGCTGCGAGTACGACCAGCTCCCCACTTCGCTGGCGCACACCAGCGTCGCCGGCCCGGGCCCCGACACCACGGCCGCCCGCGGCGACCACCGCGACGCCCCGTACAGCACCACCGCCAGCACGAACACGCTCGACACCGCGCAGATGGCCACCACCAGCCACACGTTCGTCGCCGACGACGACGCCGACGCCGCGCCGCCCTCCGCGCCCGCCGCCGGCCGCAGCCCCGCTCCCGACGACGACGACGACGACGACGAGCCGCGGCCGCCAGCGCCGCCTCGGCGCCCTCCACCAGCGACACGCTCAGCGTGGCCGTGGCCGAGCGCGCCGGCTCCCCGTGGTCCCGCACCACGATCACCAGCCTCTGCCGCGGGCCGTCCGCCTCCTCCAGCGCCCGCGCCGTGCTCACCTCGCCGCTGTACAGCCCCACGCGGAACGGGCCCTTCCCCCGCGGCTCCCACAGCTCGTAGCGCAGCCACGCGTTGTAGCCCGAGTCCGCGTCCACCGCCCGGATCTTCGCCACCACCTGCCCCGCCGGCGCCCCCCACGCCGCCCACGCCCACAGCGCCCCCGAGACCGGACCCGACGACGACCAGCCCGACGCCCCGGGCCCCGGCCCGACGCCCGGCGCCGGCAGCAGCGCCGGCGCGTTGTCGTTCTCGTCCACCACGAAGAGCTGCACCGTGGCGTTGCCGCACAGCGGCGGCTCCCCCGCGTCCACCGCCCGCACCTCGAACTCCAGCACCTGCACCTCCTCGTAGTCCAACGGACGCAGCGCCCACACGCGCCCGCTCTCCGCGTCCACCGACACGTAGCTCGACGCCGCCCGCCCCCCCGCCCGCCCCCGCGCCCCCGCCCACGCCCTCCGCCACCGAGTACCTCACGCGCCCGTTCCCCGCCTCGTCCGCGTCCCGCGCCCACAGCCGCGCCAGCTCCGCGCCCGCCGCGTTGTTCTCCCGCGCCAGCACCGTGTACACGGCCTGCGCGAACGCCGGCGCGTTGTCGTTCACGTCCGACACCGGCACCCGCACCCCGCGGCTGCCGCGCAGCGGCGGCGCCCCGCCGTCCTCCGCCCGCACCTCCACCTCGTACTCCGACACCCGCTCCCGGTCCAGCGCCTCCCGCAGCACCAGCGAGTACGAGCCCGCGAACCTCGCCACCAGCCCGAACGGCGCCGGCGGCCACACCGCGCACCGCACCCGCCCGTTCGCCCCCGAGTCCCGGTCCGACACGCTCAGCAGCGCCACCACCGTCCCACCGACGCGTCCTCCGGCACCGGCACCGACAGCGACGTCACCCACACCTCCGGCGCGTTGTCGTTCACGTCCACCACCTCCACCACCACCTTGCAGTGACCCGACAGCGGTGGGTTGCCCTGATCCGCTGCATCCACTTGCAGGCGATAGAGACCAACAACCTCAAAGTCTAAGTCACCCCTAAGACGGATCTCTCCGCTGTTTCTGTCGAGCTCGAAAACGTCCCTCCATCCTGCGGGAACACCTTCTGGAGAGAATACGAGATATTCCTGTTCGTCCCCTCATCCAGATCCGTGGCGTTTAGTCTGATCACTAAAGTGCCGCGTTCCGTATTTTCCGGCAGCTGCACTTTATACACCGACTGGTTGAACTGGGGCGCGTTGTCGTTGCGTCCAGCACCGAGATCACCAGCTCCATCGTGCCCGTCAGCGACGGCCGGCCCCCGTCACTCGCCGTCAACACCAACCGGTGCACAGGCATCGTCTCGCGGTCCAGAGATTTCGCGAGCACCAGGAATAAGGACTCATCGTCTTCCTCGGTTTTCCGCAGATCCAGAGAGAAGTGGTCGCTGGGGCTGAGTGTATAGGAGAGCTGCGCGTTGGCTCCGATGTCTGCATCCGACGCGCCCTCCAGCGGGAACCGAGAGCCGGAGGGGGATTCCGCGATGCTGAGGTTTTTCCGGGCGGCGGGGAAGAGCGGGGCGTTGTCGTTGATGTCGGTGACCTCCAGCTCCACGTGGAAGACGCGCAGCGGCCGCTCCACCAGCACCTCCAGCCGCAGGGCGCACGGCGCGCTCTTCCCGCACAGCTCCTCCCGGTCCAGCCGCGAGCTCACCACCAGCGCCCCGCTCGCCCCGCTCACCTCCACGCTCGCCCGCCGGCCCTGCGCCACCAGCCGCAGCCGCCAAGCCTCCGCCTCGCCCGCCTCCAGGCCCAGGTCCTGCGCCAGCCGGCCCACCACCGTCCCGGCCTTCGCTTCCTCCGGCACCGAGTACCGCACCTGCCCGACGCCCAACGCCCACCCCGCCTGCAGCAACAGCACCCGCACCACCGCACCCCAACACACGCCCATCGCTGCCGCCGCCACCGCCGCCGCGCCGGCACCCGCCCGGGCCCCGCACGGCTCCCCGCCGCCGCCCGGACGCACCGCCTCTCCTGCCCGCCCCGCGCCGCCCCCCGCGCTCACAGCCGGGCTCTCCGCCGCACCGGCGCGGAGCCGCCTCGCCGCTCCGCCGCCGTTTCTGAGCCTGCAGCGACACCCTGTGCTGCTCCGCCGCCTCACACGCTCCCCACCAGCGCCCGCGCCGCTCATCTCCTCTCTCCTCTCTCCCTGCCCTTCGCCTCTTCCTTTCGCTTCTTTCTTGTCCTCTTTTTTCCCCGCTCCTTACTTCTTTCTTCTCGCGTGCTTTTGCTTGCACAGATTCCTTTCCTTCCTCTTCCTCTGTCTTTCTTCTTTTCTCTTCTTCCTTCCTTCAGTGCTCCTCTTTGTCTTTCTTTCTTCCTTCTCTTTCCTCTTTCTTTTCTTTTCTTTCTTTCTCTTCTTCTCTTTCCTCCGTCTCCTTCCTTTTCTTTTGTTCTGTCTCCTTTTCGCTTCCTTCTTCTTTGCGATCTTGCCCTGCACCGCCCTCTTCTTGCCTCCCCTTTTGCTGCTCCTTCCCTGCTTCTCTCTTCTTTACTCCGCTCGCAGCTCGTCGCTCGCCTCCGGCGCCGCGGCGGACACCCT
>NW_026114334.1:324117-356129 GCF_018139145.2 Gymnogyps californianus | reverse complement strand
TTTGAGGTTATGAATACCTCCACCAGAGACAGTGCGTTGTGCTGCGCCTGATGCCGTAGGCAATGTGTTGGTAAGAGGAGACGAGATGCAGACAGCTGAAGACTGTCTGATGAACCTTTTCACTCCTGCTTTGGGAAAGATGTTGTGGAAGATAGCGCTTCAACGTGCTGTCCTTGTGTAGTGGTGGGCATCCATAGCAGCTTCCACAGCTGTTGATGCTGCCATGATCATAGAATCGTAGAATGGTTTGGGTTGGAGGGGACCTTAAAGATCATCTAGTTCCAACCCCCTGCAGTGAGCAGGCACATCTTCCACTAGATCAGGTTGCTCAAAGCCCTGTCCAAGCTTTCCTTGAACACTTCCAGTGATGGGACATCCACAACTTCTCTGGGCAACCTATTCCAGTGTCTCACCACCCTCACAGTAGAGAATTTCTTCCTAATATCTCATCTGAATCCACCCTCTTTCAGTTTAAAACCGTTTCCCCTTGTCCTATCGCTACACTCCCTGATAAAGAGTCCTCCCCATCTTTCCTGTAGGCCCCTCTAAGTAGTGGAAGGCCGCTGTAAGGTCTGCCTGGAGCCTTCTCTTCTCTAGGCTAAAGAACCCCAAGTGTCTCAGCCTGTCCTCATCGGGGAGGTGCTCCAGCCCTCTGATGATCTTTGTGGCCCTCCTCTGGACCCGCTTGAGCAGGTCCATGTCTTTCTTATGGTGGGGCCCAGCGCTGAACACAGTACTGCATGTGGGGTGTCACAAGAGTGGAGTAGAGGGGGAGAATCACCTCCTTTGACCTGCTAGCCACACTTCTTTTGATGCAGCCCAGGAGACGATTGGCTTTCTGGGCTTTGAGCACACATTGCCGGCTCGTATTCAGTTTTTCGTTCACCAATAGCCCCAAGTCCTTCGTGGCAGGGCTGCTCTCAATCCACTCATCGCCCAGCCGGTATCCATGTTTGGGATTGCCCCAACCCAGGTGCAGCACCCTGCACTTGGCCTTGTTGAACTTCATGAGGTTTGCATGGGCCCACCTCTCTAGCCTGTCAAGGTCCCTCTGGATGGCATCCCTTCCTGCTAGAGGGTCAACCACACCACTCAGCTTGGTGCCATCCACAAACTTGCTGAGGGTGCACTCAATCCCCCATGTCCCCACAAAGTTGTTAAATAATACTGGTCCCGATACGGACCCCTGAGGGATACCACTCGTCACTGGTCTTTGCCCGGACATCGAGCCGTTGACCACAACTCTTTGAGTGTGACTATCCAGCCAATTCCTTATCCACCAAATGGTCCACCTGTCAAATCCATGTCTCTCCCTTGTAGAGACAAGGATGTTGTGCGGGACAGTATCAAATGCTTTGCACAAGTCCAGGTAGATGATGTCAGGCATCTTCCCTTATCCACCAATGCTGTAACCCCGTCGTAGGCGGGCCACCAAATTTATCAGGCACGATTTGCCCTTAGTGAAGCCATGTTGCCCTTAGAGCTGTCCCGACATCATGGATTTATGGAAGGCAGGTCCTGCTTGACTAACCTGATCTCCTTCTCTGACAAGATGACTGGCTTAGTGGATGAGGGAAAGGCTGTGGATGTTGTTTACCTGGGCTTTAGTAAAACCTTTGACACCGTTTCCCACAGCATTCTCCTGGAGAAAGTGGTGCTGATGGCTTGGACGGGTGTACTGTTCGCCGGGTAAAAACCTGTGTGGCCGGGCCCAAAGAGTTGTGGTGAACGGAGTTAAATGCAGTTGGTGGCCGGTCACCAGTGGTGTTCCCCAGGGCTCAGTATTGGGGCCAGTTCTGTTTAATATCTTTATCAGTGATGTGGATGAGGGGATCGGTGCATGCTCAGTAGGTTTGCAGACGACACCAAGTTGGGCAGGAGTGTTGATCTGCTTGAGGGTAGGAAGGCTCTGCAGAGGGGTGTGGACAGGCTGGATCGATGTGCCGAGGCCAATTGTGTGAGATTCAACAAGGCTAAGTGCCGGTCCTGCACTTGGGTCACAAGAACCCCAGGCAACACTATAGGCTTGGGGAAGAGTGGCTGGAAAGCTGCCCGGAGGAAAAGGACCTGGGGGTGTTGGTTGCCAGCCGGCTGAATATGGGCCGGCAGTGTGCCCAGGTGGCCAAGGCGGCCAACAGCATCCTGGCTTGTATGAGAAATAGTGTGGCCAGCAGGACTAGGGAAGTGATCATGCCTTTGTACTCGGCACTGGTGAGGCCGCACCTCGAATACTGTGTTCAGTTTTGGGCCCCTCACTACAAGAAAGACATGGAGGTGCTGGAGGGTGTTGAAAGAAGAGCAACGAAGCTGGTGGAGGGTCTAGAGAACAAGACTTATGAGGAGCAGCTGAGGGAACGGGGGTTGTTTGTGATAGGTTGTTGCAAGTGACAGGACGAGAGGAAATGGCCTCAAGTTGCGCCAGGGGAGGTTTAGAGTAGATATGAGGTAAAATTTCTTCACCGAAAGGGTTGTCAGGCATTGGACCAGGCTGCCGAGGGAAGTGGTTGAGTCACCATCCCTGGAGGTATTTAAAAGACATAGTGCTTCAGGACATGGTTTAGTCGTGGACTTGGTAGTGTTGGGTTAATGGTTGGACTCGACGGTCTCAAGGGTCTTTTCCAACATAAATGATTCTATGATGCTCTTTGGAAATAGTATTGGTCCCAGGTGTGTAAGATGTCCACCAGACTGCTGAAGCAGTACAAGATATGAAAGGTAAGCTGCAGAGTGTGCTGGACACCGTGTATGCGATACCATCTGCATGTTTTTCTGTGGTGCTCTCATTGATGGAAGGGTCCACAAAAGCCAGACTGAAAGGAAAGTGTGGCATGTTCATGGAGGTGAAGTAGCAGTGGCACTGAGTAGGGCCTGGGCATCTGCTGATGTGCAGGGTGACCTTGAGCTTGTCTGAGGGAAGTGGAAATGCTTGAGAAGACCATGGGCCATGTCTTCAGACAAGAATGGGAGATGATGTGCTTGTCTTGAGAACGCATGTTGCAGGCTGGGGAATGGCGGATGCCTAGAGGAAAGCCTGAGGCAAGATGGGCACAGAGTGTTCTTTCGCAGGATCCTTTGCCATGCTGCAAGGGTCTGGAGTTGGAGGCCTTCTGGATCTTGAGATAGTCACATGGTATTGAAATGCCCACAGTGTCCTTTGAGGTTATGAAGATCTCCCACCAGAGAGAGTCGTTTGTGCTGCTGCCCGATTGCCGTAGGCAATGTGTTGGTAAGAGGAGATGAGAGGCAGACTGGTGAACGTTGTCTGATGAACCATTTCCCTTGTTTTGAGAAAGGTGTTGTGGGAGGAGTGCTTCAACGTGCTGTCCTTGTGTAGTGGTGGGCATCCATAGTAGCTTCCCCATCCGTTGATGTTGCCATGATGGTTCCTTGCTCCTCGTCAGGCGGGATTTGTAAGCGGATGTGATGAGGGGGTGGGCGTAATCTTTGTGTGCTTGATGCCTGTACTTGTGCACTTGCACAGATGGCCTCGGTAGAGGTGGTGTGTCCCCTTGTCATGCTTAACTGAGACATGTGCAAGTACAGGCCAACCCCTGCACAGCAGCCCAGCTCTGGTTTTCTGTGGTACCAATTCTCCCACCCAGTTGATATGGTGAGTGTTCTTGCGCTTCGGCATTTGGTGTGGTTCTCTCAAAGAATAAAATCCGTGTGGACTGGGATCAGAGCTGTCACAGCTCTAATCACAGAATCTTTTGGAACTCTATTGGAGCGATCCTCCGAGTGGCACGGAGTAGGGCTTGGGGCATCCATCACGGGGAGGGTGAGTTTGAGTGGGGAAGAGTCTTCCCTGACGAAATGGAGATGCTATGCGTCATGGACTGTGTCATTGGTGAAGAACTGGAGAATGTCTGCTTAGCTGGAGATCTCATTTCCCAGGGCTTGGGATAGAGGATTCCAGTAGAAAACGTCAGGAAGACGCCCGGCGCACAGGGTTGCTCGCCTGGGATTGTCTCAGGACCTCCTGAAGTACTGCATATCTTGCGCCTCAGTGTTCTCTGTGCTCTTCCTGCCAGATGTGAAGACATCTGCCATAGACACCTTTGATCACTTGTTTTTGACGGGAATGGTGTTGGTCCAACAGAAGCTTTTCCAAATGTCAATCAAAATTGGCCAGCCTTCTCTGAACCTCTCCTTGGTTATGTCTCTGCTCTTAGTCTTGCTAGGGAATGGAAGAAGTGCTCTCCCTATTCAAGAAGTTGGCAAGCCTTGCGTTTCAATACAGGGGAATGGGATCCTTTGGTTTTCTTCTCTCCTCTTACCAGAAACTTCCATCTTTTTTTGTTTTTCCCCTTCTCTCACATTGGCAGTGTGTCGGTAACAGTGGATGAGATGCAGACTGCTGAATTTGGCAGCTGCTGTCGGGTGGCAGAGTTTCAGGCAGTTGGCCATGAGCGTGGGGGATGGCTTTTCCAGTCCCCTGAGCTGAGGCTGATGTTGAGAGAATGTCCTTAGCTTTCAGGCGTTGCTCCTGCTTCCCCCGTGATAGAAGCGCATAAGGGAGCACTGCGCACTGTCCAGGGATTTCAAGGCTTTTGCCAAACGTGGGTCATTTTTTTTCTGTCCCTTCCCAGAAATCTCTGATAACGTTAAGGGAAAATGTCCCTTAGAACCAATTCCCCACCCCTGAAAATGTTGCTTTTCTGAAGAAGCAAGCAGTGATGCTAGGTAAGTCGCTCATACCTAAAGAGATGTTTGAGAGACAGCTGTACTTTTCTTCCTGCTTAGTTGTGGTATCTTCATGTTGGAAAGATGGAATGTTGCCTGGATTGGGAGTTGGACTCGATGATCCTTATGGGTCCCTTCCAACTTGCAATATTGCATGATTCTGTGATTCTATGAGAGCAGCAAAGCACCACTGCGCTCTCATTCCTTTCTTGCTGCTTCCAGGCACAGTGTGAGGCAGTGACAGCAAGCACGGATGGAGGAGGGACCCTACTGCATTTCTCGGTGTGGATGTGTTGGGAGTCGAGGGGATGTTCTCAGTGAAAGTGCCGTGGTGTTTCCTTCATGGCTTTTGACGGTGGATGATGCTAATGAGTGAGAGGTATTCCATGGGACCTTGAAGTCCCTGGGACAGAGGTTCCTGGTGTGGTGTTCTGGCAGTGCATGCCTGCCTGAAAGGAGAAGCAAGAGCTTGCCATTTGTCATGCAGGTGGAAAAGGAGGCCAGAAGAATAGCTCTTCACTGAGGTATATGAAGAGTGCTCGGGAGCTGTGGTTGCCCCGTGCTTTTCATCCTTCCTGGAGGGTTGTCATGCTGGCTGTGATGGGTTTGAGTCCTGAAGGAAAGACTCGCCTGGGTTGTTTGGACTCATTGGAGCTGTTTGCAGGGATGTGGAAGTAGCTGGGCTTGGTCTTGTGTTTCAGAGGGTGGTGGATTCTGTTCTGATCCTCTGGTCTGTCTTGCATCGACCGGAGGAAAGCAGGAATGTTGTTCCCTGTCCGGAGGGGTTCAGGCCACCATGAGAGCTCTTGTCCAAGGGCATTTCGGTGCTACGCGGCAAGAAGGATGTAGACATTTAGAAAACATTTTGTAAAGGGGAAAAGAAAAGCAGAAATACGGAAGCAGAAGAAGGGGGAGGCAAGGAGGGTAGTGCGAGGCAGGAAAGAAAAAGGAAGTGAAGGAAGAGAAGGCAAAGAAGAGGAAAGAGAAGAAAGGTGAAAGGAAGAGAAAGGAGGAGAGAACGGAAGAGAAAGGAGGAGAGAGGAAGGAATGTGCAAGTAAAAGCCAGCACGGAAGAAGGAGAGAGAAGCAGAAGAGAAAGGAAGGACGAGATGATAGAGGAGATTACCAGCATGCACCGACGTTATCTCTACACGCTGCTTGGAGTTGAGGACCACAGTATCCTCGGTACTCGGGCCCTGTGCAAGGCTTGATGAGAAGTGGTGAGGAAGAGGAATGAGAGTTTTTACAAAGGGGCGTGTCATGCTCCATTGCGAGAGTGATGTAGCCAGAGAAGACGTGTTAAACGAGGGAGAGAAGAGGCAAAGAAGGAAGAAATGAGATGGTGAGGGAAGAACAGGGAAAAGAAGAGAGAGAAGGATAAAAAGGGGAAAAAGGAGAAGCAGAGAGGGAAGGAAAGAACACTGGAGAGAAAGAAGATAACGGATGAACCATTAAACGGGTTTACTAGCATGCACCGACGTTATCTCTGTTATAGAAAGGTGGGGGGGGGGAGAGACGAAAGGAAGAAAGAAGGAAGGAAGAAGGGAAGAAAGGAAGAAAGGAAGAAGCAAGCAATTAAGGAAGGAAGCTGACAAAAAAGAGAAAGCAAGAGACGATAGAGGAGGTTACCAGGGTGCACTGACGTTCTCTGTAGACGCTGAAGGGAGCTGATCCCTAAGAGCCTCCGCTTGGTTAGAGTACCGCGCTCCGGCGCTGATGGCCCGTAATTAGCGCTGATGGCTCCGTCTTTGACGGTCGCGTCGCCGCCGCGCGCAGGAGGCAAGAAACAAGGTACAGCAGGGCAAGATCGCAAAGAAAGGAAGAGAAAACGGAGACAGAACAAAAGAAAGACGAAGAAGACGGAGGAAAGAGAAGATAAAAGAAAAGAAAAGAAAAGAAAAGAAAAGAAAAAAAAAGAAAAGAAAAGAAAAGAAGAAAAGAAAAGAAAGAAAAGAAAGAAGAGAAAAGAAAGTAGGAAAGAGAAGGAAGAAAGAAACGAACAAAGAGAGAGCACTGAAGGAAGGAAGAAAGAGAAAAGAAGAAAGAAAGGCAGAAAGAAAGAGGAAGAAGGAAGGAAAGGAATCTGTGCAAGCAAAGAGCGAGCAAGCGAGGAAGGAAAACGAAACAGAGAGAGAGAGAAGAAAAGGAAGAGGCGAAGGGCAGGGAGAGAGGAAGAGGAGATGAGCGGCGCGGGCGCTGGTGGGAGCGTGTGAGGCGGCGGAGCAGCACAGGGTCGCTGCAGGCTCAGAAACGGCGGCGGAGCGGCGAGGCGGCTCCGCGCCGGTGCGGCGGAGAGCCCGGCTGTGAGCGCGGGGGGCGGCGCGGGGCGGGCAGGAGAGGCGGTGCGTCCGGGCGGCGGCGGGGAGCCGTGCGGGCCGGCGGGTGCCGGCGGCGGCGGCGGCAGCGATGGGCGTGTGTTGGGGTGCGGTGGTGCGGGTGCTGTTGCTGCAGGCGGGGTGGGCGTTGGGCGTCGGGCAGGTGCGGTACTCGGTGCCGGAGGAAGCGAAGCCGGGACGGTGGTGGCCGGCTGGCGCAGGACCTGGGCCTGGAGGCGGGCGAGGCGGAGGCTTGGCGGCTGCGGCTGGTGGCGCAGGGCCGGCGGGCGAGCGTGGAGGTGAGCGGGGCGAGCGGGGCGCTGGTGGTGAGCTCGCGGCTGGACCGGGAGGAGCTGTGCGGGAAAGAGCGCGCCGTGCGCCCTGCGGCTGGAGGTGCTGGTGGAGCGGCCGCTGCGCGTCTTCCACGTGGAGCTGGAGGTCACCGACATCAACGACAACGCCCCGCTCTTCCCCGCCGCCCGGAAAAACCTCAGTTTACGGAGAACTCCCCTCCCGCTCGGTTCCCGCTGGAGGGGCGTCGGATGCAGACATCGGAGCCAACGCGCAGCTCTCCTATACACTCAGCCCCAGCGACCACTTCTCTCTGGATCTGGGAAAACCGAGGAAGACGATGAGCCTTATTCCGGTGCTCGCGAAATCTCTGGACCGCGAGACGATGCCTGTGCACCGGTTGTGTTGACGCGAGTGACGGGGCCGGCCGTCGCTGACGGGCACGATGGAGCTGGTGATCTCGGTGCTGGACGAACGACAACGCGCCCAGTTCAACCAGTCGGTGTATAAAGTGCAGCTGCCGGAAAATACGGAACGCGGCACTTTAGTGATCAGAACTAAACGCCACGGATCTGGATGAGGGACGAACAGGAATATCTCGTATTCTCTCCAGAAGGTGTTCCCGCAGGATGGAGGAGACGTTTGAGCTCGACAGAAACGCGGAGAGATCCGTCTTAGGGTGACTTAGACTTTGAGGTTGTTGGTCTCTATCCCTGCAAGTGGATGCAGCGGAATCAGGGCAACCCACCGCTGTCGGGTCACTGCAGGTGGTGGTGGAGGTGGTGGACGTGAACGACAACGCGCCGGAGGTGTGGGTGACGTCGCTGTCGGTGCCGGTGCCGGAGGACGCGTCGGTGGGGACGGTGGTGGCGCTGCTGAGCGTGTCGGACCGGGACTCGGGGGCGAACGGGCGGGTGCGGTGCGCGGTGTGGCCGCCGGCGCCGTTCGGGCTGGTGGCGAGGTTCGCGGGCTCGTACTCGCTGGTGCTGCGGGAGGCGCTGGACCGGGAGCGGGTGTCGGAGTACGAGGTGGAGGTGCGGGCGGAGGACGGCGGGGCGCCGCCGCTGCGCGGCAGCCGCGGGGTGCGGGTGCCGGTGTCGGACGTGAACGACAACGCGCCGGCGTTCGCGCAGGCCGTGTACACGGTGCTGGCGCGGGAGAAACGCGGCGGGCGCGGAGCTGGCGCGGCTGTGGGCGCGGGACGCGGACGAGGCGGGGAACGGGCGCGTGAGGTACTCGGTGGCGGAGGGCGTGGGCGGGGGCGCGGGGCGGGCGGGGGGTGGCGGGCGGCGTCGAGCTACGTGTCGGTGGACGCGGAGAGCGGGCGCGTGTGGGCGCTGCGTCCGTTGGACTACGAGGAGGTGCAGGTGCTGGAGTTCGAGGTGCGGGCGTGGACGCGGGGAGCCGCCGCTGTGCGGCAACGCCACGGTGCAGCTCTTCGTGGTGGACGAGAACGACAACGCGCCGGCGCTGCTGCCGGCGCCGGGCGTCGGGCCGGGCCCGGGGCGTCGGGCTGGTCGTCGTCGGGTCCGGGCTCGGGGCGCTGTGGGTGGGCGGCGTGGGGGGCGCCGGCGGGGCAGGTGGTGGCGAAGATCCGGGCGGTGGACGCGGACTCGGGCTACAACGCGTGGCTGCGCTACGAGCTGTGGGAGCCGCGGGGGAAGGGCCCGTTCCGCGTGGGGCTGTACAGCGGCGAGGTGAGCACGGCGCGGGCGCTGGAGGAGGCGGACGGCCCGCGGCAGAGGCTGGTGATCGTGGTGCGGGACCACGGGAGCCGGCGCGCTCGGCCACGGCCACGCTGAGCGTGTCGCTGGTGGAGGGCGCCGAGGCGGCGCTGGCGGCCGCGGGCTCGTCGTCGTCGTCGTCGTTCGTCGTCGGGAGCGGGGCTGCGGCCGGCGGCGGGCGCGGAGGGCGGCGCGCGGCGTCGGCGTCGGCGACGAACGTGTGGCTGGTGGTGGCCATCTGCGCGGTGTCGAGCGTGTTCGTGCTGGCGGTGGTGCTGTACGGGGCGTCGCGGTGGTCGCCGCGGGCGGCGTGGTGTCGGGCCCGGGCCGGCGACGCTGGTGTGCGCCAGCGAAGTGGGAGCTGGTCGTACTCGCAGCGCCAGAGCCGGAGCTGTGCGTGGCGGACGGCGCGGGCAAAGCGACCTGATGGTTTTCAGCCCAACTTCCCCGCGCCCGGCCCCGCGGCGAAGGAGACGCAGCCGGAGCCGCCCGCTCTCCTGGACACGGTCAGTGGCCCTCCCTTTCTGGCCTCTCGCCCTTCGCCCTTCTTCGCGGTCTCCCTCCGCCCTTCTTCGCGGTCTTCGTTCTGGCCGCGCCTGGGCAGGCGCTGGTGGGAGGCGGGCTCAGCCCGCGGGGCCTGCGGCGGTGGGTGCTTGGCGGTGCTCAAGGGTGTTCACGGCACCTTTGCATCTGCCTCCGCGTCCTTGCCGGAGCCCCTCGCTCTCGCTGGGGGGGAAACTAGCGGTACTGCCGCACCCGCGGCGGTTACCGTCGGCAGCTGAGGTTTGCTGCTGTGGGTGTGAGCTGTTCTCCCGTAGAGTAAAATCGCTGCCGACTGCGATGAGAGGTGCCACGACCAGCTTTCGAGACGCTCTTGCTTGGGGTGTGTAGCGTTTGCACGCGAGCTTGCTGAAGGAGTGCAAGACAGGCAGGCTGTGATGGTGACAGTGCCCCAGCGCTATTTGGTGCCTTATTCGCGTTGCAGAGTGCTGATTGTGCTGGTATGAGATGTGGAAAGTTTTCTTGTGGAAAAGTCTGTCCTCTCTGTGTGATTGTCCCCTGCAAGAGCCGTGATGCGAGGTGACAATTGAGGCTTCAGGGTTTCTCTCCCCGTGGAGTAATTTTCCCTTTTCATTCTCCACCAGAATCATTAAGAAAGTGGGGAAGGCTTTGGACTTTTCCTCTGTTGTTTTTTTCCAAGTATGCTATCACTCTACTTAGCAGTCTAAAGTGTTCAGGGAGAGGAGTGTGACAAGGTAGGTGTGAGAAACGGGAATTTTCTTTTCTTTTCCCACGCCGCCAAATCGTGCTATCGACTTCCGTTCCTGTCTGGAGAAGTGACGTGGTGTGATGTAGGCTGGCCTGTTTTGCTAGTCTTTCAATATTTGGATCAGCATTGGGAGCCTATGAAGACTTGGAAACCTTCTCTTAAAAAACCCCAGATTGTCCTATGCATTAGGTATCATCCATTACAGTGCTGTGCTCGTCGGCATTCGGGTTGTTCTCTCACAGAAGGAAATCATGCCACTGCATTAGAGCTACCTGACACCATCGCTACAAGCAGGGGAAGGGTCTGGAAATGCTGGAGTGAGCCCTGAGGTGGGAAAGGAAATAGTGGCATGTCGCAGAGGTGAATGTGGCAGTGGCACCGAGTAGGGCCTGGCATCTGCTCATGTGAGGGTGACCTTGAGCAGTGGAAAGACTTGTCTGAATTGGAAATCGTTGGGAAGACCATGGCCATGTCATGAGAAGACAGCAATGGGAGATGATGTGCTTGTCTTGAGAATGCATGTCCCAGAGTGGGGAATGGAGGATGCCTAAGGAAAGCCTGAGGCAGGATGGACACGAAGTGTTCTTGCCCAGGATCCTTTCCCATGCTGCGAGGGTCTGGAGTTGGAGGGCTTCTGGATCTTGAGACAGTGTGTGGTACTGAAATGCCCAGATGTCTGTTGAGGTTATGAGTACCTTGCACCAGAGGCCGACCTGTGTGCTGCTGCCTGCTGCCGAAGGCAATGTGCTGGTAAGAGGGGGTGACATGCAGAGTGATGAATATTTTCCCTGGTGTTTTGGGAAAGATGTTGTGGGAGGATAGTGCTTCAGTGTGCTGTCCTTGTGGAGTGGTGGCATCTACAGGAGCTTGCACAGCTGTTGGTGTTGCCATCACGGCAACCTCCTCAGGCAGGATTTGTAAGGGCACATGAGGAGGTGGGTTTAATCTTTGTGCACTCAGCTTCCCTACTTGTGCACTTGCAGAGGTGGCCATGGAGGAGATGGTGTGTCGTCTTGTCATTATTAACTCCTTCAGATATGTGCATGTACACACCAAACCCTGCACAGGAACGCAGCTCTGTTTTCCATCGTAGCAATTCTCTCACCCAGTTGACATCGTGAGACCGCTTGCGCTTCAGCATTTGGTGTGTTTTTCTGAAAGAAAAAAACCCCTGTGGACTGGGATTAGAGCTGTCACAGCTCTAATCACAGAATCCTGAAGACTCCGTTCTTACGTGCAGCTCTGTGGTGTTTCCATCTGAGATTTGTGAAAAGGCAAAAGCATTCAGGGTGAAGCTGACGCATCTGGGAAGATTCTGCAGACAGTGAGTGGCTTTGCAGCCCTCCGTAGTTCTTTTTAATTTCCTATGTTCTTTTTCACCAATTCCCTCCCCTGAAATGTGTCTTTTCTGAAGAAGCAAGCAGCGATGCTAGAGGGAAGTCGCTGCCACCTCAAGTGGATGTGTTTGAGAGACAGCTGTACTTTTGTTCCTGTTCGGTCGTGGTATCTTTATGTTGGATTGACGGATGTTGCCTGGATTATAATGCCTTTAGGTTTGGAGCAGCAAAGCACCGCTGCCTGCTCTCGTTCCTTTCCTGCTGCTTCCAGGCAGAGTGTGAGCAGGCAGCAGCAAGGAGATATGGGGGAGGGACCCCAATCCATTTGATGGAATGGATGTGTTGGGCATCAAGGAGATGTTCTAAGTGAAAGAGTCATGGTGTTTTCTTTGTGTGAGTATTGCTCCCAGCTCTGCACATTTCCATCTGAGATAGCTGAAGCCTTGCCAAACATGACAGGTCAGCAGCAGAGAGCGTGTGGGACACCGTGTATATGATACCTTCTGTGTGATTTTTATGGTGGTGTCATTGATGGAAGGGTCCTGCAAGCTTGAGGTGGGAAAGGAAACTGTGGCATGTTGCAGAGGTGAATGTTGGACGTGGCATGAGTAGGGCCTGGCTGTTTCTTGCTGTGACGAGTGATTGTGAGCAGTGGGAGGACTTGTCTGTGGGAACTGGAAATCCTAGGGAAGACCATGGGCCATGTCATGAGAAGACAGCAATGGGAGATGATGTGCTTGTCTTGAGAACGCATGTGTCGGAGTGGGGAATGGAGGATGCCTAGAGGAAAGCCTGAGGCAGGATGGGCACGAAGTGTTCTCACCCAGGATCCTTTTGCAGGCTCCCAAGGGTCTGGAGTTGGAGGCCTTCTGTCACAGAAGGGCATGACTTCCATTGGAGGGTTCCATCACAGGGAGGGTGACCTTGGGCGGGGAAGAGTCTTGCCTGAGGAAATGGAGATGCGGGTCAGAACACAGACTGTGTCATTGGGGAAGAGGTGGAGCATGTCCGCTTAGCTGGAGATCCTGCTTCCCAGGGCACGGGAAAGAGGATGCCAGTTGAAAAACCTCAAGAAGAGCTGTGGCAGAGAGTGGTACTTGGCGGGAATCCTGTCAGGAGCTCCAGAAGTTCTGCATAGCCTTGTGCCCAGTCATTCCCTTCTTGCTTTCAATGCAGTGGAATGGGATTCTTTTGAGGTTGTGAATGTATCTCAGCAGGGAGAGACCCTTGTGCTGCTGCCTGAGTGACGTAGGAAATGTGTTGGTAAGAGCTGGTGAGATGCAGAGTGCTGAATCCTGTCTGATGAACCTTTTCCCTGTTGTTTTGGGAAAGGTGTTGTGGGAGGGTAGCACTTGAATGTGCTGTCCTTGTGTAGTGGTGGGCATCTGTAGCAGCTTCCACAGCCATTGATGTTGTTAAAAAAACCCAGTTAGCAGGGCTTATTGAAAGAGCTTTAAAGTAGATTTGAAGGGGAAGGGGATAAAACGAGGCTCGCTAGTGATAAGCCCTGGGGCGGCACGCCAGCGTGTGAGGGACGGTGTGCTAGCGAGGTCCTTCAGTGTGCTCCACGATGTGCTGAGTAGACTGGAACACATTTGAAATGTCTCTATGCTAATGCGTGGAGCATGAGGAATGAAGAAGAGGAGCTAGAAGCTTTGGCCCAGTCCCAGAGCTACGACGTCATTGGCCTAAGCGAAACTTGGTGGGAAGAGTCCTGTGACTGGTGTGGCGTGATGGCCAGTTCTAGGCTCTTGTGGAGGGCTAGGCAGGGCAGGTGAGGCGGGCGGGTGGTGCTGTATATAAGGGAGGGTTTGGATTGTATGGCCCTTGCAGTTGGCGACGACAGGGTCGAGAGCCTCTGGGTAAGGATTAAGGGAAAAGCAAATAAAGCGGCTGTTGTTGTGGGAGTCTACTATCGACCACCCAGCCAGGATGACCACACTGATGAATCATTCTGCAAGGAATGAAGGGATGTCTCTCGATCAGCTGCCCTTGTCCTTATGGGCAATTTTAACTTCCCAGACGTCAACTGGGAATATCATACAGCAGACCCAAACAGGTCCAGGAAAATCCTGCAGGATGTTGAAGATAACTTCTTGGTGCAGGTACTAAGGGAGCCGAGAAGCAAAGGTGCCCTCCTGGATGTGTTGTTTGTAAAGAGAGAGGGACTCCTGGGTGAAGAGGTGCTTGGTGGCTGTGTGGGTCACATGGACCATGAAGTAGTTGAGTTTCAAATCATTGTCAGTAGGAGAAAAAACTGCCAGCAAAACTTTGACGCTGGATATGGGGAGAGCAGAGCTGGGGCTGCTGAAGGAACTAGTTAGTAAGGTCCCCTGAGAATGTGCTCTTGAAGGTAGTGGGGTCCATGAACGCTGGCCACTTTTTAACCATACTCCTGCCATCTCTTAAGAGCGCAGGAGCAGGCAATTCGAAAGTGTCGGAAGTCAAGCAAGCGGGGCAGAAGGCCGGCTTGGCTGAGCAGGGATCCTCTAGAACTTAGGTGGAAGAGGAAAGTGTGCGGACATTGAAAGGAAGGATGGGTGACAGGGAAGGACTACAGAGCTGCTGTTTGCCACTGTAGGGAGAAAATTCACGTGGCCAAAGCTCAAGTAGAGTTCAAGCTGGCCAGCAGTGTGAAGGACAACAAAAAGGGCTTCGTAAAATATGTTAACAACCAAAGAAGGATCAGAGATAACATCGGTCTGTTACTTGATGAGGTCGACCTCCTCACAAATAGGGATGTAGAGAAAGCAGAGATGTTTAATGCCTTCTTTGCCTCTGTCTTTCACACCGATGATGGGCCCTGGGACCCCCAGAGCCCTGTGTTGGAAGACCTTGACTGGGGGAATGCTAAGCTCCCAGCCAACTCTGAACTTGTTTGAGACTTGCTGCTCCAGCTGGAGGCACATAAGTCTATGGAGGCCAATGGGATTCATCCCAGGGTACTGAAGGAGCTGGCCGATGTTATGGCGGGACTTCTTTCCATTATTTTTCAACGGTCTTGGAAGTCTGGAGAGGTCCCAGTTGAGTGGAAGCCAGCAAAAGTTGTCCCAATTTTCAGGAAGGGTAAGAAGGAAGAGCCTGGTAATGACAGGCCTGTCAGCCTCCCTTCAGTGCCTGGAAAAATTATGGAGAAGGTTGTTCTGGGAGTTATTGAAAAACACTTGAGAGAGACTGCAGTCATTGGTCGTAGCCAGCACGGGTTCACGAGGGAAAGTCCTGTTTAAGTAAGTTAATTTCCTTTTATGAGAAGGTCACCCATCTAGTTGCCCAAGGGAAGCCAGTAGATGTGGGGTTTTTTGGATTTTAGCAAGGCTTTTGAAACCGTCTCTCACGGTATCCTTCTGGATAAAATGTCCCTCATACAGCTGTCATAATGCTTGTCATAAGAGAAGTCCTAATACATTGGGTGAGCAGTTGGCTGATGGGTTGGGGTCAAAGAGTCAGAGTCAATGGGGTTACATCAGGCTGGCGGCCAGTCAGGGAGGCCTTAGAGAGAGATCTGGATAGGCTGGAGAGCTGGGCAATCCCCAACCGTATGGAAAGTAACAAGAGCAAGTGCCAGGTTCTGCCCCTGGGACAGGGTAATCCTGGTTATAGGTACAAATTGGGGACGAGAGGGTGGCGAGCAGCCCTGCGGAACGAGATGTGGGGGTTTGGGTGGATGGCAAGTTGAATAGGAGTCAAGAGTGTGCCCTGGCAGCCAAAAGGGCCAGCCGTGTGCTGGGGTGCATGAAGCCCAGCATGGCTAGCCGGTTGAGGGAGGTGATTGTCCCACTCTACACTGCACTGGTGCCGCCCCATCTCGAGTTCTGTGTGCGGTTTTGGGTGCCTCCCTAGAAGAAGGACATCAAAATACTAGAGTGTGTCCCAAGGAGGGTGACCAAGATGGTGAAAGGTGTCGAGGGCAAGACTTATGAGGAGCAGCTGAGGTCACTTGGTTTGTTCAGCTTGGAGAAGAGAAGGCTGAGGGGTGACCTCATCGCAGTCTACAACTTCCTCGAGGGGGGCAGGGAGGGGGAGGTGCTGATCTCCTCTCTCTGGTCACCAGCGATAGGCCATGAGGAAAAGGTAGGAAGCTGCATCAGGAGAAGTTCAGGTTGGACATTAGGAAAAGGTTCTTGACTTGAGAGGGTGGTCAGTCACTGGAACAGGCTCCCCAGGGAAGTGGCCACGGCACCAAGCCGGTCAGAGCTCAAGGAGCAGACTGTACAATGGTTTCAACATTTTGGCACAACATGAGTCATTTCTTTTTCTGTCCAACAACCTCAGAAATCTCTGATAATGTTAAGGGAAAATATCCTTTAAACCCAAATGTCCTGTCCTGAAAATGTTTCTTTTCAGAAGCAGCAACCAGTGATGCTACAGGTAAGTCACTCCCACCTAAAGTGGATGTTTTCTTCACATGTGTCTTGTACATAAAGACGAGATGTTTTGAGAGACGGGTGTACTTTTGTTCCTGTTTAGTTGCGGTATCTTCATGTTGGATCGAGCAAATGTTGCCTGGATTGTAATGCCTGTAGGTTTGGAGCAGCAAAGCATCACTGCCTGCTCTCGTTCCTTTGCTGCTGCTCCCAGGCACAGGGTGAGCAGGCGGCAGCAAGCACGGATGGAGGAAGGACCGCAATCCATTTGATGGAGTGGATGTGTTGGGAGCCAAGGGGATGTTCTGAGTGAACATGCCGTGGTGTTACTCTTGTGGCTTTTGTTTGGGTGTGTGAGGGGTGGATGATGCTAATGAGTGGGAGGTATTCCGTGGGAACTAATGGCCCTGTGTTGTTCTGGCAGTGCGTGCCTCCCTGAAAGGGAAAGCACGAGTTTGCCATTCAGTGTGCAGGTGGAAAAGGAGGCCAGAGGAATAGCTCCTCATTGAGATACACGAAGAGTGCTCGGGAGCTGTGGTTGCCCCATGCTTTTTCAGCCTTCTTGCAGGATCATCGTGCTTGGCTGTGATGGGTTTGATTTCCCTAAAGAAAGACTCCCCTGGGTTGTTTGGAGTCTTTGGAGCCTGTTTGCAGGGATGTGGAAGTAGCTGGGGCTTGGTCTTGTGTTACAGAGGGTGGTGGATTCCGTTGTGATGTAGGAGAGGTGTTCTTTGCCATATGATTGCCTTGCTGTGTTATTTGCTGGGTCCTTGCGAGGAGTGGAGGCTGAAGAGTGTGGTGTTCTTTGAGAAGGGGAGGGAGGTGGAGGTGGAGGGGCAGTCTGTGTGTCTTGCATAGACTGGAGGAAAGCAGGAAAGTTGCAACTTGTCTGGAGGGATGGAAGGTGGAAGGGAAGAGGAATGCGAGCTCTTGCCAAAGGGCATGTCCATGCTTCCTGTCGAGTGTGGTGTAGAAAATGTTTTGTTAAAGGTGGAAAAGAAGAGAGGAGGCTGGAATCAGAAGAGAAGGGGAGTCAAGGATAGGGTAGGGCGAGGGCAAAAAGAAAAAGGAAGCGAAGGAAAAGGAGGAAAGAGGAAAAAGGTGAAAGGAAGAGAAAGGAAGAGATGAAAGAAAAAGGAGGAGAAAAGGAACGAGAAAGGAAGGAGGAAAGAAAAAGGAGAAGGAAAGAAAGAGCAAGGAAGATGGGAAAAGAGGACTGTATGCAAGGAAAAAGCAAGCAAGGAAGCAAGACAGAAGGATGAGGAAGGAAGGAAGGAAGGAAGGAAGGAAGGATGGAGGAAGGAGGGAAGGAAGGACAGAGGAGATTACCAGGATGCACTGATGTTATCTCCACGTGGTGAATGGAGGTGAAGACTTCGGCATCCTCGCTACTCAGAGACACTGTGCAAGGCTTGATGAAAAGTGTTGAGGAAGAGGAATGAGAGCTCTTGGCAGAGGGCATGTCCGTGCTCCATGGCGAGGGTGATGTAGTCATATAGAGAAGCTGTTGGTAAAGGAGACATGGAAGAGGCAAAGAGGGAAGAAGAAGAGAAGGGAGAGCAGACAGGGAAGAGAAGAGAGGAGAAAGAGGAGAAGCAGAGAAGGAAAGAAGGAAGGAAGAAACAACAGAGAGAAAGAAAAGCAAACAAGAAGAAAGCGAGCAATAGAGAGAAAGAAGATCAAGAAAAGAAGAAAGGATAAATGAGTTTACGAGCATGCACGGACGCTATCACTGTTCACAGAAAGGTGGTGAGGGAGAGAAAGGAAGGAAGAAAAGGAAGGAAGGAAGGAAGGAACGAACGAACGAACGAACGATAGACGAGATTACGAAAACACACGGAGCTTAGCAGTAGCCGCTGAAGGGAGCTGATCCCTAAGAGCCTTCGGCTTGGTTAGAGTACCGCGCTCCGGCGCTGATGGCCCGCAATGAGCGCTGATGGCTCCGTCTTTGAGGGTGTCCGCCGCGGCGCCGGAGGCGAGCGACGAGCTGCGAGCGGGCGTAAAGAAGCGAGAAGGATTTAAAGGGAAGGGAAAAGGGAGGAAAGAATGGGCCACGGCAAGAAGGAAGAGAAGGAGGAAAGAAGAAAGCAGAAAGAATTTGGAAAGAGAAGACAGAGGAAAGAGAATCAGGAAGAGAAGGAGAAGAAAGAGAAGAAAAATAGTAGGAAGAAAGGAAGAACGAGAGAACGGGATAGAAAGAGATAACTGTAGGAAGAAAGAAGGAGCAAAGAAGAAAGAGAAAGGAAGAAGGAAAGAGCAAAGAAGCAAGGGAAAAGAAAATACAGAAACCAAGAAAAAAAGAAGCGAAAGGAAGAGGCGAAGGGCAGGGAGAGAGGAGAGAGGAGAGGAGCGGCGCGGGGCCGGCGGCGCGGGCGCTGGTGGGGAGCGTGTGAGGCGGCGGAGCAGCACAGGGTGTCGCTGCAGGCTCAGAAACGGCGGCGGACGGCGAGGCGGCTCCGCGCCGGTGCGGCGGAGAGCCCGGCTGTGAGCGCGGGGGGGCGGCGCGGGGCGGGCAGGAGAGGCGGTGCGTCCGGGCGGCGGCGGGGAGCCGTGCGGGGCCCGGGCGGGTGTCGGCGGCGGCGGCGGCGGCGGCAGCGATGGGCGTGTGTTGGGGTGCGGTGGTGCGGGTGCTGTTGCTGCAGGCGGGGTGGGCGTTGGGCGTCGGGCAGGTGCGGTACTCGGTGCCGGAGGAAGCGAAGGCCGGGACGGTGGTGGGCCGGCTGGCGCAGGACCTGGCCTGGAGGCGGGCGAGGCGGAGGCTTGGCGGCTGCGGCTGGTGGCGCAGGGCCGGGGCGAGCGTGGAGGTGAGCGGGGCGAGCGGGGCGCTGGTGGTGAGCTCGCGGCTGGACCGGGAGGAGCTGTGCGGGAAGAGCGCGCCGTGCGCCCTGCGGCTGGAGGTGCTGGTGGAGCGGCCGCTGCGCGTCTTCCACGTGGAGCTGGAGGTCACCGACATCAACGACAACGCCCCGCTCTTCCCCGCCGCCCGGAAAAACCTCAGCATCGCGGAATTCACCACGCTGCCGGGCTCTCGGTTCCCGCTGGAGGGCGCGTCGGATGCAGACATCGGAGCCAACGCGCAGCTCTCCTATACACTCAGCCCCAGCGAGCATTTCCGTCTGGATTTACAGAAATCGAATGAGCGAAATGTTGTACCCGATCTTGTTTTAACGAAATCTCTGGACCGCGAGACGATGCCTGTGCACCGGTTGGTGTTGACGGCGAGTGACGGGGGCCGGCCGCCGCTGACGGGCACGATGGAGCTGGTGATCTCAGTGCTGGACGTGAACGACAACGCGCCCAGTTCAACCAGTCGGTGTATAAAGTGGAGCTGCCGGAGAGCGCTGCGGAGGGGACGCTGGTGGTGCGGGTGAACGCCACGGATCCGGACGAGGGCATTAACAGTGAGGTGACCTACACCGCGACCAACTTCCTTCCCGTGAGAGGAAGAGATGTGATTACCGTCAATCCGAAGACGGGCGAGATCCGTCTCACGGGCGCCCTGGACTTCGAAGAAGTCAGGATATTTGATTTTCGCATTGAAGCGAGAGACAAAGGGACACCGCCGCTGTCGGGTCACTGCAGCGTGGAGCTGGAGGTGGTGGACGTGAACGACAACGCGCCGGAGGTGTGGGTGACGTCGCTGTCGGTGGCGGTGCCGGAGGACGCGTCGGTGGGGACGGTGGTGGCGCTGCTGAGCGTGTCGGACCGGGACTCGGGGGCGAACGGGCGGGTGCGGTGCGCGGTGTGGCCGCCGGCGCCGTTCGGGCTGGTGGCGAGGTTCGCGGGCTCGTACTCGCTGGTGCTGCGGGAGGCGCTGGACGGGAGCGGGTGTCGGAGTACGAGGTGGAGGTGCGGGCGAGGACGGCGGGGCGCCGCCGCTGCGCGCAGCCGCGGGGTGCGGGTGCCGGTGTCGGACGTGAACGACAACGCGCCGGCGTTCGCGCAGGCCGTGTACACGGTGCTGGCGCGGAGAACAACGCGGCGGGCGCGGAGCTGGCGCGGCTGTGGCGCGGGACGCGGACGAGGCGGGGAACGGGCGCGTGAGGTACTCGGTGGCGGAGGGCGTGGGCGGGGCGCGGGGGCGGGCGGGGGTGGCGGGCGGCGTCGAGCTACGTGTCGGTGGACGCGGAGAGCGGGCGCGTGTGGGCGCTGCGTCCGTTGGACTACGAGGAGGTGCAGGTGCTGGAGTTCGAGTGCGGGCGGTGGACGCGGGGGAGCCGCCGCTGTGCGGCAACGCCACGGTGCAGCTCTTCGTGGTGGACGAGAACGACAACGCGCCGGCGCTGCTGCCGGCGCCGGGCGTCGGGCCGGGGCCCGGGGCGTCGGGCTGGTCGTCGTCGGGTCCGTCTCGGGGGCGCTGTGGGCGTGGGCGGCGTGGGGGGCGCCGGCGGGGCAGGTGGTGGCGAAGATCCGGGCGGTGGACGCGGACTCGGGCTACAACGCGTGGCTGCGCTACGAGCTGTGGGAGCCGCGGGGGAAGGGCCGTTCCGCGTGGGGGCTGTACAGCGGCGAGGTGAGCACGGCGCGGGCGCTGGAGGAGGCGGACGGCCGCGGCAGAGGCTGGTGATCATGGTGCGGGACCACGGGGAGCCGGCGCGCTCGGCCACGGCCACGCTGAGCGTGTCGCTGGTGGAGGGCGCCGAGGCGGCGCTGGCGGCGCGGGCTCGTCGTCGTCGTCGTCGTCGTCGTCGTCGTCGGGAGCGGGGCTGCGGCCGGCGGCGGGCGCGGAGGGCGGCGCGTCGGCGTCGGCGTCGGCGACGAACGTGTGGCTGGTGGTGGCCATCTGCGCGTGTCGAGCGTGTTCGTGCTGGCGGTGGTGCTGTACGGGGCGTCGCGGTGGTCGCCGCGGGCGGCCGTGGTGTCGGGGCCCGGGCCGGCGACGCTGGTGTGCGCCAGCGAAGTGGGGAGCTGGTCGTACCGCAGCGCCAGAGCCGGAGCCTGTGCGTGGCGGACGGCGCGGGCAGAGCGACCTGATGGTTTTCAGCCCCAATTCCCGCCGCCGCCCGGCCCCCGGCGGAAGGAGACGCAAGCCGGAGCCGCCCGCTCTCCTGGACACGGTCAGTGGCCCTCCCTTTCTGGCCTCTCGCCCTTCGCCCTTCTTCTCCGGTCTCCCTCCGCCCTTCTTCGCGGTCTTCGTTCTGGCCCGCCGCCTGGGCAGGCGCTGGTGGGAGGCGGGCTCAGCCCGCGGGGCCTGCGGGCGGTGGGTGCTTGGCGGGTGCTCAAGGGTGTTCACGGCACCTTTGCATCTGCCTCCGCGTCCTTGCCGGAGCCCCTCGGCTCTCGCTGTGGGGGAAACTAGCGGTACTGCCGCAAGCCCGCGGCGGTTACCGTCGGCAGCTGAGGTTTGCTGCTGTGGGTGTGAGCTGTTCTCCCGTAGAGTAAAATCGCTGCCGGCTGCGATGAGAGGTGCCACGACATCAGCTTTCGAGACGCTCTTGCTTGGGGGTGTGTAGCGTTTGCACGCGAGCTTGCTGAAGGAGTGCAAGACAGGCAGGCTGTGATGGTGACAGTGCCCCAGGCGCTATTTGGTGCCTTATTCGCGTTGCAGAGTGCTGATTGTGCTGGTATGAGATGTGGAAAGTTTCTTGTGGAAAAGTCTGTCCTCCTCCTGTGTGATTGTCCCTGCAAGAGCCGTGATGCGAGGTGACAGTTGAGGCTTCAGGGCTTTCTCTCCCGTGGAGTAATCTCTCCCTTTTGATTCTCCACCAGAGTCATTAAGAAAGTAGGGAAGGCTTGTGGACTTTTCCTCTGTTGTTTTTCCAAGTATGCTATCACTCTACTTAGTAGTCTAAAGTGTTCAGGGAGAGAGTGTGACGCAAGGTAGTGTCAGAAACGGGAATTTTCTTTTTCTTTCCCACGCCGCCAAATCGTGCTATCGACTTCCGTTCCTGTCTGGAGAAGTGACGTGGTGTGATGTAGGCTGGCCTGTTTTGCTAGTCTTCAATATTTGGATCAGCATTGGGAGCCTTATAGAAGACTTGGAAACCTTCTCTTAAAAAAACCCAGATTGTCCTATGCATTAGGTATCATCCATTACAGTGCTGTGCTCGTCGGCATTCGGGTTGTTCTCTCACAGAAGGAAATCAATGCCCACTGCCATTAGAGCTACCCCTGACACATCGCTACAAGCAGGGGAAGGGTCTGAAATGCTGGAGTGAGCCCTGAGGTGGAAAGGAAATAGTGGCATGTCGCAGAGGTGAATGTGGCCAGTGGCACCGAGTAGGCCTGGCATCTGCTCATGTGAAGGGTGACCTTGAGCAGTGGAAAGACTTGTCTGAATTGGAAATCGTTGGAAAGACCATGGCCATGTCATGAGAAGACAGCAATGGAGATGATGTGCTTGTCTTGAGAATGCATGTCCCAGAGTGGGGAATGGAGGATGCCTAGAGGAAAGCCTGAGGCAGGATGGACACGAAGTGTTCTTGCCCAGGATCCTTTCCCATGCTGCGAGGGTCTGGAGTTGGAGGGCTTCTGGATCTTGAGACAGTGTGTGGTACTGAAATGCCCACGATGTCTGTTGAGGTTATGAGTACCCTTGCACCAGAGGCCGACCCTTGTGCTGCTGCCTGCCTGCCGAAGCAATGTGCTGGTAAGAGGGGGTGACATGCAGAGTGATGAATATATTTCCCTGGTGTTTTGGGAAAGATGTTGTGGGAGGAACAGTGCTTCAGTGTGCTGTCCTTGTGGAGTGGTGGGCATCTACAGGAGCTTGCACAGCTGTTTGGTGTTGCCATCACAGCAACCTCCTCAGGCAGGATTTGTAAGGGCACATGAGGAGGTGGGTTTAATCTTTGTGCGCTCAGCTTCCCCTACTTGTGCACTTGCAGAGGTGGCCATGAGGAGATGGTGTGTCGTCTTGTCATTATTAACTCCTTCAGATATGTGCATGTACACACCAAACCCTGCACAGGAACACAGCTCTGTTTTTCCATCGTAGCAATTCTCTCACCCAGTTGACATTGTGAGACCGCTTGCGCTCAGCATTTGGTGTGTTTTTCTGAAAGAAAAAACCCCTGTGGACTGGGGTCAGAGCTGTCACAGCTCTAATCACAGAATCCTGAAGAACTCCGTTCTTACGTGCAGCTCTGTGGTGTTTCCATCTGAGATTGTGAAAAGGCAAAAGCATTCAGGGTGAAGTTGACGCATCTGGGAAGATTCTGCCAGACAGTGAGTGGCTTTGCAGCCCTCCATATGTTCTTTTTCATTTCCTATGTTCTTTTTCACCAATTCCCCTCCCCTGAAAATGTGTCTTTTCTGAAGAAGCGAGCAGCGATGCTAGAGGGAAGTCGCTGCACCTCAAGTGGATGTGTTTGAGAGACAGCTGTACTTTTGTTCCTGTTCGGTCGTGGTATCTTTATGTTGGATTGACGGACGTTGCCTGGATTATAATGCCTTTAGGTTTGGAGCAGCAAAGCACCGCTGCCTGCTCTCGTTCCTTTCCTGCTGCTTCCAGGCAGAGTGTGAGCAGGCAGCAGCAAGGAGATATGGGGGAGGACCCCAATCCATTTGATGGAATGGATGTGTTGGGCATCAAGGAGATGTTCTAAGTGAAAGAGTCATGGTGTTTCTTTGTGTGAGTATTGCTCCCAGCTCTGCCACTTTTCCATCTGAGATAGCTGAAGCCTTGCCAAACATGACAGGTCAGCAGCAGAGAGCGTGTGGACACCGTGTATATGATACCTTCTGTGTGATTTTTATGGTGGTGTCATTGATGGAAGGGTCTGCAAGCTTGAGGTGGAAAGGAAACTGTGGCATGTTGCAGAGGTGAATGACGGACGTGGCATGAGTAGGCCTGCTGTTTCTTGCTGTGACGAGTGATTGTGAGCAGTGGAGGACTTGTCTGTGGGAACTGGAAATCCTAGGGAAGACCGTGGGCCATGTCACGAGAAGACAGCAATGGGAGATGATGTGCTTGTCTTGAGAACGCATGTGTCGGAGTTGGGAATGGAGGATGCCTAAGGAAAGCCTGAGGCAGGATGGGCACGAAGTGTTCTCACCCAGGATCCTTTTGCAGGCTCCCAAGGGTCTGGAGTTGGAGGCCTTCTGTCACAGAAGGCATGACTTCCATTGGAGGGTTCCATCACGGGGAGGGTGACCCTTGAGCGGGGAAGAGTCTTGCCTGAGTAAATGGAGATGCGGGTCAGAACACAGACTGTGTCATTGGGGAAGAGGTGGAGCATGTCCGCTTAGCTGGAGATCCTGCTTCCAGGCAACGGGAAAGAGGATGCCAGTTGAAAAACCTCAAGAAGAGCTGTGCAGAGAGTGTACTTGGCGGGAATCCTGTCAGGAGCTCCAGAAGTTCTGCATAGCCTTGTGCTCAGTTGTTCTCTTCTTGCCTTTCAATGCAGTGGAATGGGATTCTTTGAGGTTGCGAATGTATCTCAGCAGGGAGAGACCCTTGTGCTGCTGCCTGAGTGACGTAGAAATGTGTTGGTAAGACTGGTGAGATGCAGAGTGCTGAATATTGTCTGATGAAACCTTTTCCCTGTTGTTTTGGGAAAGGTGTTGTGGGAGGGTAGCACTTGAATGTGCTGTCCTTGTGTAGTGGTGGGCATCTGTAGCAGCTTCCACAGCCATTGATGTTGTTTAAAAAACCCAGTTAGCAGGGCTTATGAAAGAGCTTTAAAGTAGATTGAAGGGGAAGGGGATAAAACGAGGCTCGCTAGTGATAAGCCCTGGGGCGGCACGCCAGCGTGTGAGGACGGTGTGCTAGCGAGGTCCTTCAGTGTGCTCCACGATGTGCTGAGTAGACTGGAACACATTTGAAATGTCTCTATGCTAATGCGTGGAGCATGAGGAATAAAGGAGAGGAGCTAGAAGCTTTGGCCAGTCCCAGAGCTACGACGTCATTGGCCTAAGCGAAAGCTGTGGAAGAGTCCTGTGACTGGTGTGGCGTGATGGCCGGTTCTAGGCTCTTGTGGAGGGCTAGGCAGGGCAGGTGAGGTGGCGCGGTGGTGCTGTATATAAGGGAGGGTTGGATTGTATGGCGCTTGCAGTTGGCGACGACAGGGTCGAGAGCCTCTGGGTAAGGATAAGGAAAAGCAAATAAAGCGGCTGTTGTTGTGGGAGTCTACTATCGACCACCCAGCCAGGAGACCACACTGATGAATTAAACTACAAGGAATGAAGGGATGTCTCTTGATCAGCTGCCCTTGTCCTTATGGGCAATTTTAACTTCCCAGACGTCAACTGGGAATATCATACAGCAGACCCAAACAGGTCCAGGAAAATCCTGCAGGATGTTGAAGATAACTTCTTGGTGCAGGTACTAAGGGAGCCGAGAAGCAAAGGTGCCCTCCTGGATGTGTTGTTTGTAAAGAGAGAGGGACTCCTGGGTGAAGAGGTGCTTGGTGGCTGTGTGGGTCACATGGACCATGAAGTAGTTGAGTTTCAAATCATTGTCAGTAGGAGAAAAACTGCCAGCAAAACTTTGACGCTGGATATGGGGAGAGCAGAGCTGGGGCTGCTGAAGGAACTAGTTAGTAAGGTCCCCTGAGAATGTGCTCTTGAAGGTAGTGGGGTCCATGAATGCTGGTTACTTTTTAACCATACTCCTGCCATCTCTTAAGAGCGCAGGAGCAGGCAATTCGAAAGCGTCGGAGTCAAGCAAGCGGGGCAAGAAGGCTGGCTTGGCTGAGCAGGGATCCTCTAGAACTTAGGCAGAAGAGGAAAGTGTGCGGACATTGAAAGGAAGGATGGTGACAGGGAAGGACTACAGAGCTGCTGTTTGCCACTGTAGGGAGAAAATCACGTGGCCAAAGGCTCAAGTAGAGTTCAAGCTGGCCAGCAGTGTGAAGGACAACAAAAAGGGCTTGTAAAATATGTTCACAGCCAAAGAAGGATCAGAGATAACATCGGTCCGTTACTTGATGAGGTCGACCACCTCACCAAATAGGGTGTAGAGAAAGCAGAGATGTTTAATGCCTTCTTTGCCTCTGTCTTTCACACCGATGATGGGCCCTGGGACCCCCAGAGCCCTGTGTTGGAAGACCTTGACTGGGGAATGCTAAGCTCCCAGCCAACTCTGAACTTGTTTGAGACTTGCTGCTCCAGCTGGAGGCACATAAGTCTATGGAGGCCAATGGGATTCATCCCAGGTACTGAAGGAGCTGGCCGATGTTATGGCGGGACTTCTTTCCATTATTTTTCAACGGTCTTGGAAGTCTGGAGAGGTCCCAGTTGAGTGGAAGCCAGCAAAAGTTGTCCCAATTTTCAGGAAGGGTAAGAAGGAAGAGCCTGGTAATGACAGGCCTGTCAGCCTCCCTTCAGTGCCTGGAAAAATTATGGAGAAGGTTGTTCGGGAGTTATTGAAAAACACTTGAGAGAGACTGCAGTCATTGGTCGTAGCCAGCACGGGTTCACGAGGGGAAAGTCCTGTTTAAGTAAGTTAATTTCCTTTTATGAGAAGGTCACCCATCTAGTTGCCCAAGGGAAGCCAGTAGATGTGGGGTTTTTTGGATTTTAGCAAAGCTTTTGAAACCGTCTCTCACAGTATCCTTCTGGATAAAATGTCCCTCATACAGCTGTCATAATGCTTGTCATAAGAGAAGTCCCTAATACATTGGGTGAGCAGTTGGCTGATGGGTTGGGGTCAAAGAGTCAGAGTCAATGGGGTTACATCAGGCTGGCGGCCAGTCAGGGAGGCCTTAGAGAGAGATCTGGATAGGCTGGAGAGCTGGGCAATCCCCAACCGTATGGAATGTAACAAGAGCAAGTGCCGGGTTCTGCCCCTGGGACAGGGTAATCCTGGTTATAGGTACAAATTGGGGGACGAGAGGGTGGCGAGCAGCCCTGCGGAACGAGACGTGGGGGTTTGGGTGGATGGCAAGTTGAATAGGAGTCAAGAGTGTGCCCTGGCAGCCAAAAGGGCCAGCCGTGTGCTGGGGTGCATGAAGCCCAGCATGGCTAGCCGGTTGAGGGAGGTGATTGTCCCACTCTACACTGCACTGGTGCCGCCCCATCTCGAGTTCTGTGTGCGGTTTTGGGCGCCTCCCTAGAAGAAGGACATCAAACTATTAGAGTGTGTCCCAAGGAGGGTGACCAAGATGGTGAAAGGTGTCGAGGGCAAGACTTATGAGGAGCAGCTGAGGTCACTTGGTTTGTTCAGCTTGGAGAAGAGAAGGCTGAGGGGTGACCTCATCGCAGTCTACAACTTCCTCGAGGGGGCAGGGGAGGGGGAGGTGCGATCTCCTCTCTCTGGTCACCAGCGATAGGCCATGAGGAAAAGGTAGGAAGCTGCATCAGGGGAAGTTCAGGTTGGACATTAGGAAAAGGTTCTTGACTGAGAGGGTGGTCAGTCACTGGAACAGGCTCCCCAGGGAAGTGGCCACGGCACCAAGCCGGTCAGAGCTCAAGGAGCAGACTGTACAATGGTTTCAACATTTTGGCAGAACATGAGTCATTTCTTTTTCTGTCCAACAACCTCAGAAATCTCTGATAATGTTAAGGGAAAATATCCTTTAAACCCAAATGTCCTGTCCTGAAAATGTTTCTTTTCAGAAGCAGCAACCAGTGATGCTACAGGTAAGTCACTCCCACCTGAAGTGGATGTTTTCTTCACATGTGTCTTGTACATAAAGACGAGATGTTTTGAGAGACGGGTGTACTTTTGTTCCTGTTTAGTTGTGGTATCTTCATGTTGGATCGAGCAAATGTTGCCTGGATTGTAATGCCTGTAGGTTTGGAGCAGCAAAGCACCACTGCCTGCTCTCGTTCCTTTGCTGCTGCTCCCAGGCACAGGGTGAGCAGGCGGCAGCAAGCACGGATGGAGGAGGGACCGCAATCCATTTGATGGAGTGGATGTGTTGGGAGCCAAGGGGATGTTCTGAGTGAACATGCCGTGGTGTTACTCTTGTGGCTTTTGTTTGGGTGTGTGAGGGGTGGATGATGCTAATGAGTGGGAGGTATTCCGTGGGAACTAATGGCCCTGTGTTGTTCTGGCAGTGCGTGCCTCCCTGAAAGGGAAAGCACGAGTTTGCCATTCAGTGTGCAGGTGGAAAAGGAGGCCAGAGGAATAGCTCCTCATTGAGATACATGAAGAGTGCTCGGGAGCTGTGGTTGCCCCGTGCTTTTTCAGCCTTCTTGCAGGATCATCGTGCTTGGCTGTGATGGGTTTGATTTCCCTAAAGAAAGACCCCCCTGGGTTGTTTGGAGTCTTTGGAGCCTGTTTCAGGGATGTGGAAGTAGCTGGGGCTTGGTCTTGTGTTACAGAGGGTGGTGGATTCCGTTGTGATGTAGCAGAGGTGTTCTTTGCCATATGATTGCCTTGCTTTGTTATTTGCTGGGTCCTTGCGAGGAGTGGAGGCTGAAGAGTGTGGTGTTCTTTGAGAAGGGGAGGGAGGTGGAGGTGGAGGGGCAGTCTGTGTGTCTTGCATAGACTGGAGGAAAGGAGGAAAGTTGTAACTTGTCTGGAGGGATGGAAGGTGGAAGGGAAGAGGAATGCGAGCTCTTGCCAAAGGGCATGTCCATGCTTCATGTGGAGCGTGGTGTAGAAAATGTTTTGTTAAAGGTGGAAAAGAAGAGAGGAGGCTGGAATCAGAAGAGAAGGGGAGTCAAGGATAGGGTAGGGCGAGGGCAAAAAGAAAAAGGAAGCGAAGAAAAGGAGGAAAGAGGAAAAAGGTGAAAGGAAGAGAAAGGAAGAGATGAAAGAAAAAGGAGGAGAAAAGGAACGAGAAAGGAAGGAGGAAAGAAAAAGGAGAAGGAAAGAAAGAGCAAGGAAGATGGGAAAAGAGGACTGTATGCAAGGAAAAAGCAAGCAAGGAAGCAAGACAGAAAGATGATGAAAGAAGAAAGGAAGGAAGGACGGATGGATGGACGGACAGAGGAGATGTTATCTCTACGTGGTGAATGGAGGTGAGGACTTCAGCGTCCTCGCTACTCAGAGACACTGTGCAAGGCTTGATGAAAAGTGTTGAGGAAGAGGAATGAGAGCTCTTGGCAGAGGGCATGTCCGTGCTCCATGGCGAGGGTGATGTAGTCATATAGAGAAGCTGTTGGTAAAGGAGACATGGAAGAGGCAAAGAGGGAAGAAGAAGAGAAGGGGAGAGCAGGACAGGGAAGAGAGGAGGAGGAGAAAGAGGAGAAAGCAGAGAAGGAAAGAAGGAAGGAAGAAACAACAGAGAGAAAGAAAAGCAAACAAGAAGAAAGCGAGCAATAGAGAGAAAGAAGATCAAGAAAAGAAGAAAGGATAAATGAGTTTACTAGCATGCACGGACGCTATCACTGTTCACAGAAGGTGGTGAGGGAGAGAAAGGAAGGAAGAAAGGAAGGAAGGAAGGAAGGAAGGAAGAACGAACGAACGAACGAACGAACGATAGACGAGATTACGAAAACACACGGAGCTTAGCTGTAGCCGCTGAAGGGAGCTGATCCCTAAGAGCCTTCGGCTTGGTTAGAGTACCGCGCTCCGGCGCTGATGGCCCGCAATTAGCGCTGATGGCTCCGTCTTTGAGGGTGTCCGCCGCGGCGCCGGAGGCGACTGGCGAGCTGCGAGCAGGGGTAAAGAAGCGAGAAGGATTTAAAGGGAAGGGAAAGGGAGGAAAGAATAGGGCACGGCAAGAAGGAAGAGAAGGAGGAAAGAGAAGAAAGCAGAAAGAATTTGGAAAGAGAAGACAGAGGAAAGAGAATCAGGGAAGAGAAGGGAGAAGAAAGAGAAGAAAAATAGTAGGAAAGAAAGGAAGAACGAGAGAACGGGATAGAAAGAGATAACTGTAGGAAGAAGAAGGAGCAAAGAAGAAAGAGAAAGGAAGAAGGAAAGAGCAAAGAAGCAAGGGAAAAGAAAATACAGAAACAAGAAAAAAGAAGCGAAAGGAAGAGGCGAAGGGCAGGGAGAGAGGAGAGAGGAGATGAGCGGCGCGGGGCCGGCGGCGCGGGCGCTGGTGGGGAGCGTGTGAGGCGGCGGAGCAGCACAGGGTGTCGCTGCAGGCTCAGAAACGGCGGCGGAGCGGCGAGGCGGCTCCGCGCCGGTGCGGCGGAGAGCCCGGCTGTGAGCGCGGGGGGCGGCGCGGGGCGGGCAGGAGAGGCGGTGCGTCCGGGCGGCGGCGGGGAGCCGTGCGGGGCCCGGGCGGGCGGCGGCGGCGGCGGCAGCGATGGGCGTGTGTTGGGGTGCGGTGGTGCGGGTGCTGTTGCTGCAGGCGGGGTGGGCGTTGGGCGTCGGGCAGGTGCGGTACTCGGTGCCGGAGGAAGCGAAGGCCGGGACGGTGGTGGGCCGGCTGGCGCAGGACCTGGGCCTGGAGGCGGGCGAGGCGGAGGCTTGGCGGCTGCGGCTGGTGGCGCAGGGCCGGCGGGCGAGCGTGGAGGTGAGCGGGGCGAGCGGGGCGCTGGTGGTGAGCTCGCGGCTGGACCGGGAGGAGCTGTGCGGGAAGAGCGCGCCGTGCGCCCTGCGGCTGGAGGTGCTGGTGGAGCGGCCGCTGCGCGTCTTCCACGTGGAGCTGGAGGTCACCGACATCAACGACAACGCCCCGCTCTTCCCCGCCGCCCGGAAAAACCTCAGCATCGGGAATTCCCCTCCCGGGCTCTCGGTTCCCGCTGGAGGGCGCGTCGGATGCAGACATCGGAGCCAACGCGCAGCTCTCCTATACACTCAGCCCCAGCGAGCATTTGGTTTGGAGTGAAAACAAAGACCAAACCAAAATCTCCGTAGTCCTCGTTTAACGAAATCTCTGGACCGCGAGACGATGCCTGTGCACCGGTTGGTGTTGACGGCGAGTGACGGGGGCCGGCCGCCGCTGACGGGCACGATGGAGCTGGTGATCTCGGTGCTGGACGTGAACGACAACGCGCCCCAGTTCAACCAGTCGGTGTATAAAGTGGAGCTGCCGGAGAGCGCTGCTGCGGGACGTGTTTCTACAGCTACAGCGACAGACAAGATGAGGGGATTAATCGGGAAATATATTATTCGTTTAGCGACACGATTCTGCCAAAGTTCAGAACTTGTTCATAATTGACAGAAAATCGGGGAAATACGACTGCCGGTGTACTGGATTTCGAGGAGGTTCAGTCGTATGACCTGGAGATCGAAGCGAGAGACAAAGGTTGGCCCCCGCTGTCGGGTCACTGCAGCGTGGAGCTGGAGGTGGTGGACGTGAACGACAACGCGCCGGAGGTGTGGGTGACGTCGCTGTCGGTGCCGGTGCCGGAGGACGCGTCGGTGGGGACGGTGGTGGCGCTGCTGAGCGTGTCGGACCGGGACTCGGGGGCGAACGGGCGGGTGCGGTGCGCGGTGTGGCCGCCGGCGCCGTTCGGGCTGGTGGCGAGGTTCGCGGGCTCGTACTCGCTGGTGCTGCGGGAGGCGCTGGACCGGGAGCGGGTGTCGGAGTACGAGGTGGAGGTGCGGGCGGAGGACGGCGGGGCGCCGCCGCTGCGCGGCAGCCGCGGGGTGCGGGTGCCGGTGTCGGACGTGAACGACAACGCGCCGGCGTTCGCGCAGGCCGTGTACACGGTGCTGGCGCGGGAGAACAACGCGGCGGGCGCGGAGCTGGCGCGGCTGTGGGCGCGGGACGCGGACGAGGCGGGGAACGGGCGCGTGAGGTACTCGGTGGCGGAGGGCGTGGGCGGGGGCGCGGGGCGGGCGGGGGGTGGCGGGCGGCGTCGAGCTACGTGTCGGTGGACGCGGAGAGCGGGCGCGTGTGGGCGCTGCGTCCGTTGGACTACGAGGAGGTGCAGGTGCTGGAGTTCGAGGTGCGGGCGGTGGACGCGGGGGAGCCGCCGCTGTGCGGCAACGCCACGGTGCAGCTCTTCGTGGTGGACGAGAACGACAACGCGCCGGCGCTGCTGCCGGCGCCGGGCGTCGGGCCGGGGCCCGGGGCGTCGGGCTGGTCGTCGTCGGGTCCGGTCTCGGGGGCGCTGTGGGCGTGGGCGGCGTGGGGGCGCCGGCGGGGCAGGTGGTGGCGAAGATCCGGGCGGTGGACGCGGACTCGGGCTACAACGCGTGGCTGCGCTACGAGCTGTGGGAGCCGCGGGGGAAGGGCCCGTTCCGCGTGGGGCTGTACAGCGGCGAGGTGAGCACGGCGCGGGCGCTGGAGGAGGCG
>NW_026114334.1:272791-323617 GCF_018139145.2 Gymnogyps californianus | reverse complement strand
AACCTCTCCTCGGTCATTTCTCTGGTCTTAGCCTTACCAGAGAGAGAAAGAAGTGCTCTCTGTATTCAAGATGTTGGCAAAGCTTGGGTTTCAATACAGTGGAATTGAATCCTTTGGTTTTCTTCTCCCTCTTACCAAGACCTCCCACGCTTTGTTTGTTCTTCTCTCACATTGGCAATGTGTTGGTAACGGTGGATGAGCTGCAGACTGCTGAATTTTGGCAGCTGCTGTCGGGTGGCAGAGTTTCAGGCAGTTGGCCATGAGTGTGGGGGAGGCTTTTCCAGTCTCCTGAGCTGAGGCTGATGTTGAGAGAATGTCCTTAGCTTTCAGGCGTTGCTCCTGCTTCCCCTGTGATAGAAACGTATAAGGGAGCACTGCGCACTGTCCAGGGATTTCAAGGCTTTTGGAGAACAAGAGTCTTTTTTTCTGTCCAGCTTCACCAGTATGAGCTGATAACATTAGGGGAAAATGTCCCTTAGAACCAATTCCCCACCCCTGAAAATGTTTCTTTTCTGAAGAAGCAAGCAGTGATTCTACAGGTAAGTTGCTCATATCTGAAGAGAATGAGTTTGAGAGACAGCTGTACTTTTGTTGCTGTTTAGTCATGGTATCTTCATGTTGGATCGACGGACTGTTGCCTGAATTGTCATGCCTGTAGGTTTGGAGCAGCAAAGCATCACTGCCTGTTTTTGTTCCTTTCCTGCTGCTTCCAGGCACAGGGTGAGCAGGCGGCAGCAGCGCGGATGGAGGAGGGACCCCAATGCGTTTGTCGGAGTGGATGTGTTGGGATCCAGGGAATGTTCTCATGGAAAAAACCCGTGGTGTTACCTTTGTGGCCTTTGTTTGGGTGTGTGAGGGGTGGATGATGCTAATGAGTGAGAGGTATTCCGTGGGGATTGAAGTCTGTCCTGGTTTCGGCTGGGACAGAGTTAATTTTCTTCTTAGTAGCTGGTACAGTGCTGTGTTTTGGATTTAGTGTGAGAATGATGTTGATAACACTCCGATGTTTTAGTTGTTGCTAAGTAGCACTTATCTTCAGCCAAGGACTTTTCAGTTTCCCGTGCTCTGCCAGCAAGCAGGTGTGCAAGAAGCTGGGAGGGAGCAGAGCCGGGGCAGCTGACCTGAACTAGCCAAAGGGTTATTCTATACCATGGAACGTCATGCCCAGTATATAAACAGGGGGGAGTTGGCCGGGAGGTGGGGATCGTGGCTCGGGAACTAACTGGGCATTGGTCAGTGGGTGGTGAGCAATTGCATTGTGCATCACTGGTGGGGTTTTTTTTGTTTGTTTGTTTTCCCTTCCTCCCCCTCCTTTTTTGTTATATTCCTTTTCATTACTATGATTATTATTATATTTCATTATTACTATTGTTAGTATTATATTTACTTTAGTTATTAAACTGTTCTTATCTCAACCCACGAGTTTTACTTTTTTTTTCCCCTCTTTCCTCCTCCTCACCCCACTGGGAGGGGGAAGGGGGAAGCGGCTGCGTGGTGCTTAGTTGCTGGCTGGGGTTAAACCACGACAAAGTCCCTGGGAACGGAGGTTCTTGGTGCATTGTTCTGACAGTGCATGCCTACCTGAAAGGAGAAGCAAGAGCTGGCCATTCATCATGCAGGTGGAAAATGAGGCCAGAAGAATAGCTCTTCATTGAGGTACAAGGGCAGTGTTCAGGAGCTGTGGTTGCCCCGTGCTTTTTCGGCCTTCTGGAGGATTGTCGTGCTGGGCTGTGATGGGTTTGAGTTCCTGAATGGAAGACTCGCCTGGGTTGTTTGGACTGTTTGGAGCCTGCTTTCATGAGACATCCAAGTACGTGGGGCTTGGTCTTGTTTTTCAGAAGGTGGTGGATTCTTTTGGATGTAGCAGAGATATTCATGGTCATATCATAGCATCACAGAATCATAGAATGGTTTTGGTTGGAAGGGACCCTAAAGGTCATGTAGTGCAACCCCCCTGCAATGAGCAGGGATATCTTCAAGAAGACCAGGTTGCTCAGAGCCCTGTCCAGCCTGACCTTGAAGGTTTCCAGGGATGGGGCATCGACCACCTCTCCGGGCGACCTGTTCCAGTGTTTCACCACCCTCATTATAAAACCTTTGATCCTTATATCTAGTGGAATCTACCCTCTTGTAGTTGAAAACCATTGCCCCTTATCCTATCGCAACAGGCCCTGCTAAAACGTCTGTCCCCATCTTAGAAGCCCCCTTGAAGTATTGAAAGGCCCCAAAGAGGTCTCCCCAGAGCCTTCTCTTCTCCAGGCTAAACAACCCCAAGTCTCTCAGCCTTTCCTCCTAGGAGAGGTGTTCCATCCCTCTGATCATTTTTGTGGCCCTCCTCTGGACCCACTCCAACAGGTGCATGTCTTTCCTGTGCTGAGGACCCCAGAGCTGGATGCAGTACTGCAGGTAGGGTCTCACCAGAGCGGAGTAGAGGGGCAGAATGCCCTCCCTCAGCCTGCTGGCCACGCTTCTTCTGATGCTCGTGAGGATGCGGTTGGCTTTCTGAGCTGTGAGTGCACATTGCTGGCTCTTGCCCACTTTTTCCTCCACCAGTACCCCAAGTCCTTCTCGGGAGGGCTGCTCTCAATCCCTTCATGCCCCAGCCTGTATTGATACCGGGGGTTGCCCCGACCCAGGTGCAGGACCTTGCACTTGACCTTGTTGAACCTCATGACGTTCACATGGGCCCACTTCTCAAGCTTGGGCAGGTCCCTCCGAATGCATGCCATCCCTCAGGCGTGTCAACCGCACCACTCAGCTTGGTGTCACCTGCAAATTTGCTGAGGGTTCGCTCGATCCCACTGTCTATGTTGATATTGAAGATATTAAACAGTACTGGTCCCCATAGGGGTCCGTGAGGGACACCACTCGTCACTGATCTCCATCGCGACATTGAGCCGTTGAGCACCACTCTCTGGATGCGACCGTAAACTTAGTTCCTCAGGTGGTCTCGATAACGGGCCTTGCTCTGTTACTTGCTGGGTCCTTGAGAGTGCTGGAGGGTGAAGAGTGTTTCCTTCTTCCAGAAGGAAAGGAGAGGTGGAGGGGCAGTCTGTCTGTCTTGCACAGAGTGGCGGAAAGCAGGAAGGTTGTTCCCTGTCCGGAGGGATGGAAGGTGGAAAGGGAAGAGGAATGCGAGCTCTTGCCAAAGGGCATGCCCGTGCTTCTTGTCGAACGTGGTGCAGACATGTAGGAAATATTCTGGTAAAGGCGAAAAAGAGAAGAAGGAGCAAGTTATGGGAAGGAGAAGAGAAGAGGAGGCAAGGATAGGGCAGGGCGAGGCAAAAAGAAAAAGGCAGAGAGAGAAAAGAAGGATGAAAGAGAAAGAAAGAAGGCAGAACGAGAAAGGAAGAAGGAAAGGAAGGACTGTATGTAAGGAGAAAGCAAGTAAGGAATAAAGAAAGAAGGAAGAGCAAAGGAAGGAAGGAAGGAAGAGATTGATTAGAGGGGATTACTAGCATGCACCAACGTTCTCTCTTCCTGCTGAATGGAGCTGAGGTCGTACTTCAGGAGGGTGTGCAAGGCTTGGTGAAAGTGTTGAGGAAGAAGGAAAGAGCTCTTGCCCCAGGGGCATGTCCCGTGCTCCATGGCTGAGAAGCCGGATGTAGTCATCTAGACAAGCTGTTTGGTAAAGGAGACAAGGAAGAGCAAAAGAGGGAAGAAAAAGTGAAAGGAGGGGGAGGAGGACAGGGAAGAGAAGACGAGAAGAAAGAGGGGAAAGAAGAGAAGGAAAGAAGGAAGGAACAATGGATGGAAAGATAAGCAAACAAGAACGAGGCAAGCAGTAGTAGAAAAAAAGAAGACCGAGAAAGGAAGAGACGATAAATGAGTTTAGTACACTGCACCGACGCTGTCACTGTTCACAGAAAGGTGGTTTGAGGGACAGAGAAGGAGGAAAGAAAGAAGGAAAGAGAGGAAGAGAAAGAAAGGAAGGAAGAAGGAAAAAAGCTAGGAAGGAATGAAGCAAGGAAGTAATTAAGGTAAGAAAGGAAGATGACAAAGGCGCGAAAGGACCCCGAAATCGTAGAGGAGATTTACCAGCGTGCACCGACCTTACTAGACGCTGAAGGGAGTTGGTCCCCTAAGAGCCTCCGGCTTGGTTAGAGTACCGCGCTCCGGCGCTGATGGCCCGCAACTAGCGCTGATGGCTCCGTGCCTGTGAGGGTGTCGCCGCGTCGCCGGAGACGAGCGACGAGCTGCGAGCGGAGGTAAAGAGAGAGAAGCAGGGAAGGAGCAGCAAAAGGGGAAGGCAAGAAGAGGGCGCGTGCAGGGCAAGATCGCAAAGAAGAAGGAAGCGAAAAAGGAGACAGAACAAAAGAAAAAGGAAGGAGACGGAGGAAAGAGAAGAGAGTAGAAAGAAAGGAAAGGAAAGGAAAGGAAAGGAAAGAAAAGAAAAGAAAAAAAAAGAAAAGAAAAGAAAAGAAAAGAAAAAAGAAAGAAAAGAAAGAAAAGAAAAGAAAAGAAAGAAAAGGAAAAAAAAAAAAGAAAAGAAAAGAAAATAGAAAAGAAAAAGAAAAAGAAAGGAAAGAGAGCGGAAGAAAGAAACGAACAAAGAGCATTGAAGGAAGGAAGACAGAGAAAAGAAGAAAAGACAGAGGAAGAGGAAGGAAAGGAATCTGTGCAAGCAAAGACTAGCACGCGAGGAAGAAAAGAAGTAAGGAGCGGGGGAAAAAAAAGAGGACAAGAAAGAAGCGAAAGGAAGAGGCGAAGGGCAGGGAGAGGAGAGAGGAGATGAGCGGCGCGGGGCCGGCGGCGCGGGCGCTGGTGGGGAGCGTGTGAGGCGGCGGAGCAGCACAGGGTGTCGCTGCAGGCTCAGAAACGGCGGCGGAGCGGCGAGGCGGCTCCGCGCCGGTGCGGCGGAGAGCCCGGCTGTGAGCGCGGGGGGCGGCGCGGGGCGGGCAGGAGAGGCGGTGCGTCCGGGCGGCGGGCGGGGAGCCGTGCGGGGCCCGGGCGGGTGCCGGCGCGGCGGCGGTGGCGGCGGCAGCGATGGGCGTGTGTTGGGGTGCGGTGGTGCGGGTGCTGTTGCTGCAGGCGGGGTGGGCGTTGGGCGTCGGGCAGGTGCGGTACTCGGTGCCGGAGGAAGCGAAGGCCGGGACGGTGGTGGGCCGGCTGGCGCAGGACCTGGGCCTGGAGGCGGGCGAGGCGGAGGCTTGGCGGCTGCGGCTGGTGGCGCAGGGCCGGCGGGCGAGCGTGGAGGTGAGCGGGCCGAGCGGGGCGCTGTGGTGAGCTCGCGGCTGGACCGGGAGGAGCTGTGCGGGAAGAGCGCGCCGTGCGCCCTGCGGCTGGAGGTGCTGGTGGAGCGGCCGCTGCGCGTCTTCCACGTGGAGCTGGAGGTCACCGACATCAACGACAACGCCCCGCTCTTCCCCGCCGCCCGGAAAAACCTCAGCATCGCGGAATTCACCACGCTGCCGGCTCTCGGTTCCCGCTGGAGGGCGCGTCGGATGCAGAACATCGGAGCCAACGCGCAGCTCTCCTACACACTCAGCCCCAGCGAACATTTCCGTCTGATTTACAGAAATCGAATGAGCGAAATGTTTGTACCCGATCTTGTTTAACGAAATCTCTGGACCGCGAGACGATGCCTGTGCACCGGTTGGTGTTGACGGCGAGTGACGGGGGCCGGCCGTCGCTGACGGCACGATGGAGCTGGTGATCTCGGTGCTGGACCGTGAACGACAACGCGCCCCAGTTCAACCAGTCGGTGTATAAAGTGCAGCTGCCGGAGAGCGCTGCGGAGGGGACGCTGGTGGTGCGGGTGAACGCCACGGATTCGGACGTGAGGATTAACAGTGAGGTGACCTACACCGCGACCAACTTCTTCCCGTGAGAGGAAGAGATGTGATTACCGTCAATCGAAGACGGGGGAGATCCGTCTCACGGGCGCCCTGGACTTCGAAGAAGTCAGGATATTTGATTTTCGCATTGAAGCGAGAGACAAAGGGACACCGCCGCTGTCGGGTCACTGCAGCGTGGAGCTGGAGGGGGTGGACGTGAACGACAACGCGCCGGAGGTGTGGGTGACGTCGCTGTCGGTGCCGGTGCCGGAGGACGCGTCGGTGGGGACGGTGGTGGCGCTTGCTGAGCGTGTCGGACCGGGACTCGGGGTGCGAACGGGCGGGTGCGGTGCGCGGTGTGGCCGCCGGCGCCGTTCGGGCTGGTGGCGAGGTTCGCGGGCTCGTACTCGCTGGTGCTGCGGGAGGCGCTGGACCGGGAGCGGGTGTCGGAGTACGAGGTGGAGGTGCGGGCGGAGGACGGCGGGGCGCCGCCGCTGCGCGGCAGCCGCGGGGTGCGGGTGCCGGTGTCGGACGTGAACGACAACGCGCCGGCGTTCGCGCAGGCCGTGTACACGGTGCTGGGCGGATCGGAGAACAACGCGGCGGGCGCGGAGCTGGCGCGGCTGTGGGCGCGGGACGCGGACGAGGCGGGGAACGGGCGCGTGAGGTACTCGGTGGCGGAGGGCGTGGGCGGGGACGCGGGGGCGGGCGGGGGTGGCGGGCGGCGTCGAGCTACGTGTCGGTGGACGCGGAGAGCGGGCGCGTGTGGGCGCTGCGTCCGTTGGACTACGAGGAGGTGCAGGTGCTGGAGTTCGAGGTGCGGGCGGTGGACGCGGGGAGCCGCCGCTGTGCGGCAACGCACGGTGCAGCTCTTCGTGGTGGCACGAGAACGACAACGCGCCGGCGCTGCTGCCGGCGCCGGGCGTCGGGCCGGGGCCCGGGGCGTCGGGCTGGTCGTCGTCGGGTCCGGTCTCGGGGGCGCTGGTGGCGTGGGCGGCGTGGGGGGCGCCGGCGGGGCAGGTGGTGGCGAAGATCCGGGCGGTGGACGCGGACTCGGGCTACAACGCGTGGCTGCGCTACGAGCTGTGGGGAGCCGCGGGGGAAGGGCCCGTTCCGCGTGGGGCTGTACAGCGGCGAGGTGAGCACGGCGCGGGCGCTGGAGGAGGCGGACGGCCCGCGGCAGAGGCTGGTGATCGTGGTGCGGGACCACGGGGAGCCGGCGCGCTCGGCCACGGCCACGCTGAGCGTGTCGCTGGTGGAGGGCGCCGAGGCGGCGCTGGCGGCCGCGGCTCCTCGTCGTCGTCGTCGTCGTCGTCGTCGTCGGGAGCGGGGCTGCGGCCGGCGGCGGGCGCGGAGGGCGGCGCGGCGGCGGCTGCGGCGTCGGCGTCGGCGACGAACGTGTGGCTGGTGGTGGCCATCTGCGCGGTGTCGAGCGTGTTCGTGCTGGCGGTGGTGCTGTACGGGGCGTCGCGGTGGTCGCCGCGGCGGCCGTGGTGTCGGGGCCCGGGCCGGCGACGCTGGTGTGCGCCAGCGAAGTGGGGAGCTGGTCGTACTCGCAGCGCCAGAGCCGGAGCCTGTGCGTGGCGGACGGCGCGGGCAAGAGCGACCTGATGGTTTTCAGCCCCAACTTCCCGCCGCCGCCCGGCCCCGCGGCGAAGGAGACGCAGCCGGAGCCGCCCGCTCTCCTGGACACGGTCAGTGGCCCTCCCTTTCTGGCCTCTCGCCCCTTCGCCCTTCTTCTCGGTCTCCCTCCGCCTTCTTCGCGGTCTTCGTTCTGGCCCGCCGCCTGGGCAGGCGCTGGTGGGAGGCGGCTCAGCCCGCGGGGCCGCGGGCGGTGGGTGCTTGGCGGGTGCTCAAGGGTGTTCACGGCACCTTTGCATCTGCCTCCGCGTCCTTGCCGGAGCCCCTCGGCTCTCGCTGTGGGGGGAAACTAGCGGTACTGCCGCAGCCCGCGGCGGTTACCGTCGGCAGCTGAGGGTTTGCTGCTGTGGGTGTGAGCTGTTCTCCCGTAGAGTAAAATCGCTGCCGACTGCGATGAGAGGTGCCACGACATCAGCTTTCGAGACGCTCTTGCTTGGGGGTGTGTAGCGTTTGCACGCGAGCTTGCTGAAGGAGTGCAAGACAGGCAGGCTGTGATGGTGACGTGCCCCAGGCGCTATTTGGTGCCTTATTCGCGTTGCAGAGTGCTGATTGTGCTGGGTATGAGATGTGGAAAGTTTTCTTGTGGAAAGTCTGTCCTCCTCCTGTGTGATTGTCCCCTGCAAGAGCCGTGATGCGAGGTGACAATTGAGGCTTCAGGGCTTTCTCTCCCCGTGGAGTAATCTCTCCCTTTTGATTCTCCCACCAGAGTCATTAAGAAAGTGGGGAAGGCTTTGCGGACTTTTCCTCTGTTGTTTTTCCAAGTATGTTGTCACTCTACTTGGTAGAAATAAGTGTTCAGGGAGAGGAGTGTGACGCAAGGTAGGTGTGAGAAACGGGAATTTTCTTTTTTCTTTCCCACGCCGCCAAATCGTGCTATCGACTTCCGTTCCTGTCTGGAGAAGTGACGTGGTGTGACGTAGGCTGGCCTGTTTTGCTAGTCTTTCAATATTTGGATCAGCCATTGAGAGCCTTATAGAAGACTTGGAAACCTTCTCTTTAAAAAAAACCCCCCACATTGTCCTATGCATTAGGTATTCATCCATTTACAGTGCTTGTGCTCGTCGGGCATTCGGTTTGTTCCTCTCACAGAAGGAAATCAATGCCCACTTGCCATTAGAGCTACCCTGACACCATCGCTACAATGCAGGGGAAGGGTCTGAAATGCTGGAGTGAGCCCTGAGGTGGGAAAGGAAATAGTGGCATGTCGCAGAGGTGATGAATGGCAGTGGCACCGAGTAGGGCCTGGGCATCTGCTCATGTGAAGGGTGACCTTGAGCAGTGGAAAGACTTGTGTGAATTGGAAATCCTTGGGAAGACCATGGGCCATGTCATGAGAAGACAGCAATGGGAGATGATGTGCTTGTCTTGAGAATGCATGTCCAGATGGGGGAATGGAGGATGCCTAGAGGAAAGCCTGAGGCAGGATGGACGTGAAGTGTTCCTTGCCCAGGATCCTTTCCCACGCTGCGAGGGTCTGGAGTTGGAGGCCTTCTGGATCTTGAGACAGTGTGTGGTACTGAAATGCCCACGATGTCTGTTGAGGTTATGAGTACCTTGCACCAGAGGCCGACCCTTGTGCTGCTGCCTGCCTGCCGAAGGCAATGTGCTGGTAAGAGGGGGTGACATGCAGAGTGATGAATATTTTCCCTGGTGTTTTGGGAAAGATGTTGTGGGAGGATAGTGCTTCAGTGTGCTGTCCTTGTGGAGTGGTGGGCATCTACAGGAGCTTGCACAGCTGTTGGTGTTGCCATCACAGCAACCTCCTCAGGCAGGATTTGGGAGGTGGGTTTAATCTTTGTGCGCTCAGCTTCCCTTACTTGTGCACTTGCAGAGCTGGCCATGGAGGAGATGGTGTGTCGTCTTGTCATTATTAACTCCTTCAGATATGTGCACGTACACACCAACCCTGCACAGGAACGCAGCTCTGTTTTTTCCATCGTAGCAATTCTCTCACCCAGTTGACATCGTGAGACCGCTTGCGCTTCAGCATTTGGTGTGTTTTTCTGAAAGAAAAAAACCCCTGTGGACTGGGATCAGAGCTGTCACAGCTCTAATCACAGAATCCTGAAGAACTCCGTTCTTACGTGCAGCTCTGTGGTGTTTCCATCTGAGATTGCTGAAAAGGCAAAAGCATTCAGGGTGAAGTTGACGCATCTGGGAAGATTCTGTGAGGCAGTGAGTGGCTTTGCAGCCCTCCATATGTTCTTTTTCATTTCCTATGTTCTTTTTCACCAGTTCCCCTCCCCTGAAAAATGTGTCTTTTCTGAAGAAGCAAGCAGTGATGCTAGAGGGAAGTCGCTGCCACCTAAAGTGGATGTGTTTGAGAGACAGCTGTACTTTTGTTCCTGTTCGGTCGTGGTATCTTTATGTTGGATTGACCGAATGTTGCCTGGATTATAACGCCATTAGATTTGGAGCAGCAAAGCACCACTGCCTGCTCTCGTTCCTTTCCTGCTGCTTCCAGGCAGAGTGTGAGCAGGCAGCAGCAGGAGATATGGGGGAGGGACCCCAATCCATTTGATGGAATGGATGTGTTGGGCATCAAGGAGATGTTCTAAGTGAAAGAGTCATGGTGTTTTCTTTGTGTGAGTATTGCTCCCAGCTCTGCCACATTTCCATCTGAGATAGCTGAAGCCTTGCCAAACATGACAGGTCAGCAGCAGAGAGCGTGTGGGACACCGTGTATGTGATACCATCTGTGTGATTTTTATGGTGGTGTCATTGATGGAAGGGTCTGCAAGCTTGAGGTGGGAAAGGAAACTGTGGCATGTTGCAGAGGTGAATGTTGGACGTGGCATGAGTAGGGCCTGGCGTTTCTTGCTGTGACGAGTGATTGTGAGCAGTGGAGGACTTGTCTGTGGGAACTGGAAATCTAGGAAGACATGGGCCATGTCATGAGAAGACAGCAATGGGAGATGATGTGCTTGTCTTGAGAACGCATGTGTCGGAGTGGGGAATGGAGGATGCCTAGAGGAAAGCCTGAGGCAGGATGGGCACGAAGTGTTCTTGCCCAGGATCCTTTTGCAGGCTCCCAAGGGTCTGGAGTTGGAGGCCTTCTGTCACAGAAGGGCATGACTTCCATTGGAGGGATCCATCATGGGGAGGGTGACCTTGAGCGGGGAAGAGTCTTGCCTGAGGAAATGGAGATGCGGGTCAGAACACAGACTGTGTCATTGGGGAAGAGGTGAAGCATGTCCGCTTAACTGGAGATCCTGCTTCCCAGGGCACGGGAAAGAGGATGCCAGTTGAAAAACCTCAAGAAGAGCTGTGGCAGAGAGTGCTACTTGGCGGGAATCCTGTCAGGAGCTCCAGAAGTTCTGCATAGCCTTGTGCTCAGTTGTTCTCTTCTTGCCTTTCAATGCAGTGGAATGGGATTCTTTTGAGGTTGTGAATGTATCTCAGCAGGGAGAGACCCTTGTGCTGCTGCCTGAGTGACGTAGGAAATGTGTTGGTAAGAGCTGGTGAGATGCAGAGTGCTGAATCCTGTCTGATGAACCTTTTCCCTGTTGTTTTGGGAAAGGTGTTGTGGGAGGGTAGCACTTGAATGTGCTGTCCTTGTGTAGTGGTGGGCATCTGTAGCAGCTTCCAGAGCCGTTGATGTTGTTAAAAAACCCAGTTAGCAGGGCTTATTGAAAGAGCTTTAAAGTAGATTTGAAGGGGAAAGGGATAAAACGAGGCTTGCTAGTGATAAGCCCTGGGGCAGCACGCCAGCGTGTGAGGGACAGTGTGCTAGCAAGGTCCTTCAGCATGCTCCACGATGTGCTGAGTAGACTGGAACACATTTGAAATGTCTCTATGCTAATGCGTGGAGCATGAGGAATAAAGGAGAGGAGCTAGAAGCTTTGGCCCAGTCCCAGAGCTACGACGTCATTGGCCTAAGCGAAAGCTGGTGGGAAGAGTCCTGTGACTGGTGTGGCGTGATGGCTGGTTCTAGGCTCTTGTGGAGGGCTAGGCAGGGCAGGTGAGGCGGGCGGGTGGTGCTGTATATAAGGGAGGGGTTGGATTGTATGGCGCTTGCAGTTGGCGACGACAGGGTCGAGAGCCTTGGGTAAGGGATTAAGGGAAAAGCAAATAAAGCAGCTGTTGTTGTGGAGTCTACTATCGACCACCCAGCCAGGATGACCACACTGATGAATTAAACTACAAGGAATGAAGGGATGTCTCTCGATCAGCTGCCCTTTTCCTTATGGGCAATTTTAACTTCCCAGACGTCAACTGGGAATATCATACAGCAGACCCAAACAGGTCCAGGAAAATCCTGCAGGACGTTGAAGATAACTTCTTGGTGCAGGTACTAAGGGAGCCGAGAAGCAAAGGTGCCCTCCTGGATGTGTTGTTTGTAAAGAGAGAGGGACTCCTGGGTGAAGAGGTGCTTGGTGGCTGTGTGGGTCACATGGACCATGAAGTAGTTGAGTTTCAAATCATTGTCAGTAGGAGAAAAACTGCCAGCAAAAGTTTGACCCTGGATATGGGGAGAGCAGAGCTGGGGCTGCTGAAGGAACTAGTTAGTAAGGTCCCCTGAGAATGTGCTCTTGAAGGTAGTGGGGTCCATGAATGCTGGTCCCTTTTTAAGAGCCATCTCTTAAGAGTGCAGGAGCAGGCAATTCGAAAGTGTCGGAAGTCAAGCAAGCGGGGCAGAAGGCTGGCTTGGCTGAGCAGGGATCCTCTAGAACTTAGGTGGAAGAGGAAAGTGTGCGGACATTGAAAGGAAGGATGGGTGACAGGGAAGGACTACAGAGCTGCTGTTTGCCACTGTAGGGAGAAAATTCACGTGGCCAAGGTCAAGTAGAGTTCAAGCTGGCAGCAGTGTGAAGGACAACAAAAAGGGCTTTGTAAAATATGTTCACAGCCAAAGAAGGATCAGAGATAACATCGGTCCGTTACTTGATGAGGTCGACCTCCTCACAAATAGGGGTGTAGAGAAAGCAGAGATGTTTAATGCCTTCTTTGCCTCTGTCTTTCACACCGATGATGGGCCCTGGGACCCCCAGAGCCCTGTGTTGGAAGACCTTGACTGGGGGAATGCTAAGCTCCCAGCCAACTCTGAACTTGTTTGAGACTTGCTGCTCCAGCTGGAGGCACATAAGTCTGTGGAGGCCAATGGGATTCATCCCAGGGTACTGAAGGAGCTGGCCGATGTTATGGCGGGACTTCTTTCCATTATTTTTCACGGTCTTGGAAGTCTGGAGAGGTCCCAGTTGAGTGGAAGCCAGCAAAAGTTGTCCCAATTTTCAGGAAGGGTAAGAAGGAAGAGCCTGGTAATGACAGGCCTGTCAGCCTCACTTCAGTGCCTGGAAAAATTATGGAGAAGGTTGTTCCAGGAGTTATTGAAAAACACTTGAGAGAGACTGCAGTCATTGGTCGTAGCCAGCACGGTTCACGAGGGAAAGTCTGTTTAAGTAAGTTAATTTCCTTTTATGAGAAGGTCACCCATCTAGTTGCCCAAGGGAAGCCAGTAGATGTGGGGTTTTTTGGATTTTAGCAAAGCTTTTGAAACCGTCTCTCACAGTATCCTTCTGGATAAAATGTCCCTCATACAGCTGTCATAATGCTTGTCATAAGAGAAGTCCCTAATACATTGGGTGAGCAATTGGCTGATGGGTCGGGGTCAAAGAGTCAGAGTCAATGGGGTTACATCAGGCTGGCGGCCAGTCAGGGAGGCCTTAGAGAGAGATCTGGATAGGCTGGAGAGCTGGGCAATCCCCAACCGTATGGAATGTAACAAGAGCAAGTGCCGGGTTCTGCCCCTGGGACAGGGTAATCCTGGTTATAGGTACAAATTGGGGGACGAGAGGCTGGCGAGCAGCCCTGCGGAACGAGACGTGGGGGTTTGGGTGGATGGTAAGTTGAATAGGAGTCAGGAGTGTGCCCTGGCAGCCAAAAGGGCCAGCCGTGTGCTGGGGTGCATGAAGCCCAGCATGGCTAGCTGGTTGAGGGAGGTGATTGTCCACTCTACACTGCACTGGTGCCGCCCCATCTCGAGTTCTGTGTGCAGTTTTGGGTGCCTCCCTAGAAGAAGGACATCAGACTATTAGAGTGTGTGCCGAGGAGGGTGACCAAGATGGTGAAAGGTGTCGAGGGCAAGACTTATGAGGAGCAGCTGAGGTCACTTGGTTTGTTCAGCTTGGAGAAGAGAAGGCTGAGGGGTGACCTCATTGCAGTCTACAACTTCCTCGAGGGGGGCAGGGAGGGGAGGTGCCGATCTCCTCTCTCTGGTCACCAGCGATAGGCCATGAGGAAAAGGTAGGAAGCTGCATCAGGGGAAGTTCAGGTTGGACATTAGGAAAAGGTTCTTGACTGAGAGGGTGGTCAGTCACTGGAACAGGCTCCCCAGGGAAGTGGCCACGGCACCAAGCCGGTCAGAGCTCAAGGAGCAGACTGTACAATGGTTTCAACATTTTGGCAGAACATGAGTCATTTCTTTTTCTGTCCAACAACCTCAGAAATCTCTGATAATGTTAAGGGAAATATCCTTTAAACCCAAATGTCCTGTCCTGAAAATGTTCTTTTCAGAAGCAGCAACCAGTGATGCTACAGGTAAGTCACTCCCACCTGAAGTGGATGTTTTCTTCACATGTGTCTTGTACATAAAGACGAGATGTTTTGAGAGACGGGTGTACTTTTGTTCCTGTTTAGTTGTGGTATCTTCATGTTGGATCGAGCAAATGTTGCCTGGATTGTAATGCCTGTAGGTTTGGAGCAGCAAAGCACCACTGCCTGCTCTCGTTCCTTTGCTGCTGCTCCCAGGCACAGGGTGAGCAGGCGGCAGCAAGCACGGATGGAGGAGGGACCGCAATCCATTTGATGGAGTGGATGTGTTGGGAGCCAAGGGGATGTTCTGAGTGAACATGCCGTGGTGTTACTCTTGTGGCTTTTGTTTGGGTGTGTGAGGGGTGGATGATGCTAATGAGTGGGAGGTATTCCGTGGGAACTAATGGCCCTGTGTTGCTAATGAGTGGGAGGTATTCCGTGGGAACTAATGGCCCTGTGTTGTTCTGGCAGTGCGTGCCTCCCTGAAAGGGAAAGCACGAGTTTGCCATTCAGTGTGCAGGCGGAAAAGGAGGCCAGAGGAATAGCTCCTCATTGAGATACATGAAGAGTGCTCGGGAGCTGTGGTTACCCCATGCTTTTTCAGCCTTCTTGCAGGATCATCGTGCTTGGCTGTGATGGGTTTGATTTCCCTAAAGAAAGACCCCCCTGGGTTGTTTGGAGTCTTTGGAGCCTGCTTGCAGAGATGTGGAAGTAGCTGGGGCTTGGTGTTGTGTTACAGAGGGTGGTGGATTCTGTTGTGATGTAGCAGAGGTGTTCTTTGCCATATGATTGCCTTGCTGTGTTATTTGCTGGGTCCTTGCGAGGAGTGGAGGCTGAAGAGTGTGGTGTTCTTTGAGAAGGGGAGGGAGGTGGAGGTGGAGGGGCAGTCTGTGTGTCTTGCATAGACTGGAGGAAAGGAGGAAAGTTGTAACTTGTCTGGAGGGATGGAAGGTGGAAGGGAAGAGGAATGTGAGCTCTTGCCAAAGGGCATGTCCATGCTTCATGTGGAGCGTGGTGTAGAAAATGTTTTGTTAAAGGTGGAAAAGAAGAGAGGAGGCTGGAATCAGAAGAGAAGGGGAGTCAAGGATAGGGTAGGGCGAGGGCAAAAAGAAAAAGGAAGCGAAGAAAAGGAGGAAAGAGGAAAAAGGTGAAAGGAAGAGAAAGGAAGAGATGAAAGAAAAAGGAGGAGAAAAGGAACGAGAAAGGAAGGAGGAAGAAAAAGGAGAAGGAAAGAAAGAGCAAGGAAGATGGGAAAAGAGGACTGTATGCAAGGAAAAAGCAAGCAGGGAAGCAAGACAGAAGGATGAGGAAGGAAGGATGGACGGATAGACGGACGGACAGACAGAGGAGATTACCAGGATGCACTGATGTTATCTCTACGTGGTGAATGGAGGTGAGGACTTCAGCGTCCTCGCTACTCAGAGACACTGTGCAAGGCTTGATGAAAAGTGTTGAGGAAGAGGAATGAGAGCTCTTGGCAGAGGGCATGTCCGTGCTCCATGGCGAGGGTGATGTAGTCATATAGAGAAGCTGTTGGTAAAGGAGACATGGAAGAGGCAAAGAGGGAAGAAGAAGAGAAGGGGAGAGCAGGACAGGGAAGAGAGGAGAAGGAGAAAGAGGAGAAAGCAGAGAAGGAAAGAAGGAAGGAAGAAACAACAGAGAGAAAGAAAAGCAAACAAGAAGAAAGCGAGCAATAGAGAGAAAGAAGATCAAGAAAAGAAGAAAGGATAAATGAGTTTACTAGCATGCACGGACGCTACCACTGTTCACAGAAAGGTGGTGAGGGAGAGAAAGGAAGGAAGAAAGGAGGGAAGGAAGGAAGGAAGGAACGAACGAACGAACGAACGATAGACGAGATTACGAAAACACACGGAGCTTAGCTGTAGCCGCTGAAGGGAGCTGATCCCTAAGAGCCTTCGGCTTGGTTAGAGTACCGCGCTCCGGCGCTGATGGCCCGCAATTAGCGCTGATGGCTCCGTCTTTGAGGGTGTCCGCCGCGGCGCCGGAGGCGAGCGACGAGCTGCGAGCAGGGGTAAAGAAGCGAGAAGGATTTAAAGGGAAGGGAAAGGGGAGGAAAGAATAGGGCACGGCAAGAAGGAAGAGAAGGAGGAAAGAGAAGAAAGCAGAAAGAATTTGGAAAGAGAAGACAGTGGAAAGAGAATCAGGGAAGAGAAGGGAGAAGAAAGAGAAGAAAAATAGTAGGAAAGAAGGGAAGAAGAGAGAACGGAATAGAAAGAGATAAGTGTAGGAAGAAAGAAGGAGCAAAGAAGAAAGAGAAAGGAAGAAGGAAAGAGCAAAGAAGCAAGGGAAAAGAAAATACAGAAACCAAGAAAAAAAGAAGCGAAAGGAAGAGGCGAAGGGCAGGGAGAGAGGAGAGAGGAGATGAGCGGCGCGGGCGCGCTGGTGGGGAGCGTGTGAGGCGGCGGAGCAGCACAGGGTGTCGCTGCAGGCTCAGAAACGGCGGCGGAGCGGCGAGGCGGCTCCGCGCCGGTGCGGCGGAGAGCCCGGCTGTGAGCGCGGGGGGGCGGCGCGGGGCGGGCAGGAGAGGCGGTGCGTCCGGGCGGCGGCGGGGAGCCGTGCGGGCCCGGGCGGGTGCCGGCGGCGGCGGCGGCGGCGGCGGCAGCGATGGGCGTGTGTTGGGGTGCGGTGGTGCGGGTGCTGTTGCTGCAGGCGGGGTGGGCGTTGGGCGTCGGGCAGGTGCGGTACTCGGTGCCGGAGGAAGCGAAGGCCGGGACGGTGGTGGGCCGGCTGGCGCAGGACCTGGGCCTGGAGGCGGGCGAGGCGGAGGCTTGGCGGCTGCGGCTGGTGGCGCAGGGCCGGCGGGCGAGCGTGGAGGTGAGCGGGGCGAGCGGGGCGCTGGTGGTGAGCTCGCGGCTGGACCGGGAGGAGCTGTGCGGGAAGAGCGCGCCGTGCGCCCTGCGGCTGGAGGTGCTGGTGGAGCGGCCGCTGCGCGTCTTCCACGTGGAGCTGGAGGTCACCGACATCAACGACAACGCCCCGCTCTTCCCCGCCGCCCGGAAAAACCTCAGTTTATCGGAGAACTCCCCTCCCGGCTCTCGGTTCCCGCTGGAGGGCGCGTCGGATGCAGACATTGGAGCCAACGCGCAGCTCTCCTATACACTCAGCCCCAGCGACCACTTTACGCTCGATGTTAAAGCCTCGGATGAAAATAGGAAATCTGTATTCCTGGTGCTCGCGAAATCTCTGGACCGCGAGACGATGCCTGTGCACCGGTTGTTGGTGACGGCGAGTGACGGGGGCCGGCCGCCGCTGACGGGCACGATGGAGCTGGTGATCTCGGTGCTGGACGCCAACGACAACGCGCCCCAGTTCAACCAGTTGGTGTACAAAGTGGAGCTGTCGGAGAGCTCTGCGGAGGGGACGTTGGTGGTGCGAGTGAACGCCACGGATCCGGACGAGGGTCTTAATCAGGAGTTTTCTTACAGCATCGTCAGTTCGGTTCCTGCTGGTAACAGAGACCTGTTCACCATTGATGCGAAGACGGGCGAGATCCGTCTCACGGGCGCCCTGGACTTTGAAGACGTCCGTTTACACGAGATCCAAATCGAAGCGAGAGACAAAGGTTGGCCCCCGCTGTCGGGTCACTGCAGCGTGGAGCTGGAGGTGGTGGACGTGAACGACAACGCGCCGGAGGTGTGGGTGACGTCGCTGTCGGTGCCGGTGCCGGAGGACGCGTCGGTGGGGACGGTGGTGGCGCTGCTGAGCGTGTCGGACCGGGACTCGGGGGCGAACGGGCGGGTGCGGTGCGCGGTGTGGCCGCCGGCGCCGTTCGGGCTGGTGGCGAGGTTCGCGGGCTCGTACTCGCTGGTGCTGCGGGAGGCGCTGGACCGGGAGCGGGTGTCGGAGTACGAGGTGGAGGTGCGGGCGGAGGACGGCGGGGCGCCGCCGCTGCGCGGCAGCCGCGGGGTGCGGGTGCCGGTGTCGGACGTGAACGACAACGCGCCGGCGTTCGCGCAGGCCGTGTACACGGTGCTGGCGCGGGAGAACAACGCGGCGGGCGCGGAGCTGGCGCGGCTGTGGGCGCGGGACGCGGACGAGGCGGGGAACGGGCGCGTGAGGTACTCGGTGGCGGAGGGCGTGGGCGGGGGCGCGGGGGCGGGCGGGGGGTGGCGGGCGGCGTCGAGCTACGTGTCGGTGGACGCGGAGAGCGGGCGCGTGTGGGCGCTGCGTCCGTTGGACTACGAGGAGGTGCAGGTGCTGGAGTTCGAGGTGCGGGCGGTGGACGCGGGGGAGCCGCCGCTGTGCGGCAACGCCACGGTGCAGCTCTTCGTGGTGGACGAGAACGACAACGCGCCGGCGCTGCTGCCGGCGCCGGGCGTCGGGCCGGGGCCCGGGGCGTCGGGCTGGTCGTCGTCGGGTCCGGTCTCGGGGGCGCTGTGGGCGTGGGCGGCGTGGGGGGCGCCGGCGGGGCAGGTGGTGGCGAAGATCCGGGCGGTGGACGCGGACTCGGGCTACAACGCGTGGCTGCGCTACGAGCTGTGGGAGCCGCGGGGGAAGGGCCCGTTCCGCGTGGGGCTGTACAGCGGCGAGGTGAGCACGGCGCGGGCGCTGGAGGAGGCGGACGGCCCGCGGCAGAGGCTGGTGATCGTGGTGCGGGACCACGGGGAGCCGGCGCGCTCGGCCACGGCCACGCTGAGCGTGTCGCTGGTGGAGGGCGCCGAGGCGGCGCTGGCGGCCGCGGGCTCGTCGTCGTCGTCGTCGTCGTCGTCGTCGTCGGGAGCGGGGCTGCGGCCGGCGGCGGGCGCGGAGGGCGGCGCGGCGGCGGCGTCGGCGTCGGCGTCGGCGACGAACGTGTGGCTGGTGGTGGCCATCTGCGCGGTGTCGAGCGTGTTCGTGCTGGCGGTGGTGCTGTACGGGGCGTCGCGGTGGTCGCCGCGGGCGGCCGTGGTGTCGGGGCCCGGGCCGGCGACGCTGGTGTGCGCCAGCGAAGTGGGGAGCTGGTCGTACTCGCAGCGCCAGAGCCGGAGCCTGTGCGTGGCGGACGGCGCGGGCAAGAGCGACCTGATGGTTTTCAGCCCAACTTCCCGCCGCCGCCCGGCCCCGCGGCGAAGGAGACGCAGCCGGAGCCGCCCGCTCTCCTGGACACGGTCAGTGGCCCTCCCTTTCTGGCCTCTCGCCCCTTCGCCCTTCTTCTCGGTCTCCCTCCGCCTTCTTCGCGGTCTTCGTTCTGGCCCGCCGCCTGGGCAGGCGCTGGTGGGAGGCGGGCTCAGCCCGCGGGCCTGCGGGCGGTGGGTGCTTGGCGGGTGCTCAAGGGTGTTCACGGCACCTTTGCATCTGCCTCCGCGTCCTTGCCGGAGCCCCTCGGCTCTCGCTGTGGGGGGAAACTAGCGGTACTGCCGCAGCCCGCGGCGGTTACCGTCGGCAGCTGAGGTTTGCTGCTGTGGGTGTGAGCTGTTCTCCCGTAGAGTAAAATCGCTGCCGACTGCGATGAGAGGTGCCACGACATCAGCTTTCGAGACGCTCTTGCTTGGGGGTGTGTAGCGTTTGCACGCGAGCTTGCTGAAGGAGTGCAAGACAGGCAGGCTGTGACGGTGACAGTGCCCCAGGCGCTATTTGGTGCCTTATTCGCGTTGCAGAGTGCTGATTGTGCTGGTATGAGATGTGGAAAGTTTTCTTGTGGAAAAGTCTGTCCTCCTCCTGTGTGATTGTCCCCTGCAAGAGCCGTGATGCGAGGTGACAATTGAGGCTTCAGGGCTTTCTCTCCCCGTGGAGTAATCTCTCCCTTTTGATTCTCCCACCAGAGTCATTAAGAAAGTGGGGAAGGCTTTGCGGACTTTTCCTCTGTTGTTTTTCCAAGTATGTTGTCACTCTACTTGGTAGAATAAAGTGTTCAGGGAGAGGAGTGTGACGCAAGGTAGGTGTGAGAAACGGGAATTTTCTTTTTCTTTTCCTGCTTCTCCCCTCGCCCAGGTTGCGGAGTAGCAGTCCTGGCCAGAGAAGTGGCGTGACGTATGCTGGCCTGTTTTGATGTTCTTTCAATATTTGCATCAGCAGCCACACAGTTACAAAAGACCTAGAAATCTTGTTTTCGTGATAATATACAAAGAATCAAAACCAGACAAAGACACCCCTCCAAAAACAAAACCCAAACCCGAATCCTCCTGCACAGTCGATATAATCTGTTACAGTGGTGTGCTCGTCAGCATTTGGATTGTTCTCCCACAGCATGAAATCAATGCCATTGCCATTTAGAGCTATGCTAACGTCACCTATAGAAAGAGTGGAGAGTGCACTGGACACCATGTATGTGATGTCATCCGTATGTTTTTTTCATGGTGCTGTCATTGACGGAAGGGCCTGCAAAAGCTGGAGTGAGCCTTGAGGTGGGAAAGGAACCAGTGGCATGTTGCGGAGGAGAATGTGGCAGTGGCACTGAGCAGGGCCTGGGCATCTGCTGATGTGAACTGAGGGAACTGGAAATCCTTGGGAAGACCATGGGCCATGTCATAAGAGGGCAGTAATGGGAGATGATGTGCTTGTCTTGAGAATGCATGTCGCAGACTGTGGAATGGAGGATGCCTAGGGGAAAGTATGAAGCAGGATGGGGATGGAGTGTTCTTGCCCAAGATCTTTTCCCAGGCTCCCAAGGGTCTGGAGTTGGAGGCCTTCTGGATCTTGAGACAGTGTGTGGTACTGAAATGCCCACAATGTCTTTTGAGGTTATGAATACTTCCCACCAGAGACAGTGCGTTGTGCTGCTGCCTGATTGCCGTAGGCAATGTGTTGGTAAGAGGAGACGAGATGCAGACAGCTGAAGACTGTCTGATGAACCTTTTCACTCCTGCTTTGGGAAAGATGTTGTGGGAAGATAGCGCTTCAACGTGCTGTCCTTGTGTAGTGGTGGGCATCCATAGCAGCTTCCACAGCTGTTGATGTTGCCATGATCATAGAATCATAGAATGGTTTGGGTTGGAGGGGACCTTAAAGATCATCTAGTTCCAACCCCCCTGCAGTGAGCAGGCACATCTTCCACTAGATCAGGTTGCTCAAAGCCCTGTCCAAGCTTTCCTTGAACACTTCCAGTGATGGGACATCCACAACTTCTCTGGGCAACCTATTCCAGTGTCTCACCACCCTCACAGTAGAGAATTTCTTCCTAATATCTCATCTGAATCCACCCTCTTTCAGTTTAAAACCGTTTCCCCTTGTCCTATCGCTACACTCCCTGATAAAGAGTCCCTCCCCATCTTTCCTGTAGGCCCCCTTTAAGTAGTGGAAGGCCGCTGTAAGGTCTGCCTGGAGCCTTCTCTTCTCTAGGCTAAAGAACCCCAAGTGTCTCAGCCTGTCCTCATCGGGGAGGTGCTCCAGCCCTCTGATGATCTTTGTGGCCCTCCTCTGGACCCGCTCGAGCAGGTCCGTGTCTTTCTTATGGTGGGGGCCCCAGCGCTGAACACAGTACTGCATGTGGGGTGTCACAAGAGTGGAGTAGAGGGGAGAATCACCTCCTTTGACCTGCTAGCCACACTTCTTTTGATGCAGCCCAGGACACGATTGACTTTCTGGGCTTTGAGCACACATTGCCAGCTCATATTCAGTTTTTCGTTCACCAATAGCCCCAAGTCCTTCGTGGCAGGGCTGCTCTCAATCCACTCATCGCCCAGCTGGTATCCATGTTTGGGATTGCCCCAACCCAGGTGCAGCACCCTGCACTTGACCTTGTTGAACTTCATGAGGTTTGCATGGGCCCACCTCTCTAGCCTGTCAAGGTCCCTCTGGATGGCATCCCTTCCTGCTAGAGGGTCAACCACACCACTCAGCTTGGTGTCATCCACAAACTTGCTGAGGGTGCACTCAATCCCCCCATGTCCCCAACAAAGTTGTTAAATAATACTGGTCCCGATACGGACCCCTGAGGGATACCACTCGTCACTGGTCTTTGCCCGGACATCGAGCCGTTGACCACAACTCTTTGAGTGTGACTATCCAGCCAATTCCTTATCCACCAAATGGTCCACCTGTCAAATCCATGTCTCTCCCTTGTAGAGACAAGGATGTTGTGGCGGGACAGTATCAAATGCTTTGCACAAGTCCAGGTAGATGATGTCAGGCATCTTCCCTTATCCACCAATGCTGTAACCCCGTCGTAGGTGGCCACCAAATTTATCAGGCACGATTTGCCCTTAGTGAAGCCATGTTGTCATTAGAGCTGTCCCGACATCATGGATTTATGGAAGGCAGGTCCTGCTTGACTAACCTGATCTCCTTCTCTGACAAGATGACTGGCTTAGTGGATGAGGGAAAGGCTGTGGATGTTGTTTACCTGGGCTTTAGTAAAAACCTTTGACACCGTTTCCCACAGCATTCTCCTGGAGAAAGTGGCTGCTGATGGCTTGGACGGGTGTACTGTTCGCCGGGTAAAAACCTGGCTGTCTGGCTGGGCCCAAAGAGTTGTGGTGAACGGAGTTAAATGCAGTTGGTGGCCGGTCACCAGTGGTGTTCCCCAGGGCTCAGTATTGGGGCCAGTTCTGTTTAATATCTTTATCAGTGATGTGGATGAGGGGATCGGGTGCATGCTCAGTAGGTTTGCAGACGACACCAAGTTGGGCAGGAGTGTTGATCTGCTTGAGGGTAGGAAGGCTCTGCAGAGGGGTGTGGACAGGCTGGATCGATGTGCCGAGGCCAATTGTGTGAGATTCAACAAGGCTAAGTGTCAGGTCCTGCACTTGGGTCACAAGAACCCCAGGCAACACTATAGGCTTGGGGAAGAGTGGCTGGAAAGCTGCCCGGAGGAAAAGGACCTGGGGGTGTTGGTTGCCAGCCGGCTGAATATGGGCCGGCAGTGTGCCCAGGTGGCCAAGAAGGCCAACAGCATCCTGGCTTATATGAGAAATAGTGTGGCCAGCAGGACTAGGGAAGTGATCATGCCTTTGTACTCGGCACTGGTGAGGCCGCACCTCGAATACTGTGTTCAGTTTTGGGCCCCTCACTACAAGAAAGACATGGAGGTGCTGGAGGGTGTTGAAAGAAGAGCAACGAAGCTGGTGGAGGGTCTAGAGAACAAGACTTATGAGGAGCAGCTGAGGGAACGGGGGTTGTTTGTGATAGGTTGTTGCAAGTGACAGGACGAGAGGAAATGGCCTCAAGTTGCGCCAGGGGAAGTTTAGAGTAGATATGAGGTAAAATTTCTTCACCGAAAGGGTTGTCAGGCATTGGACCAGGCTGCCGAGGGAAGTGGTTGAGTCACCATCCCTGGAGGTATTTAAAAGACATAGTGCTTCAGGACATGGTTTAGTCGTGGACTTGGTAGTGTTGGGTTAATGGTTGGACTCGACGGTCTCAAGGGTCTTTTCCAACGTAAATGATTCTATGATGCTCTTTGGAAATAGTATTGGTCCCAGGTGTGTAAGATGTCCATCTGAGATTGCTGAAGCAGTACAAGATATGAAAGGTAAGCTGCGGAGAGTGTGCTGGACACCGTGTATGCGATACCATCTGCATGTTTTTCTGTGGTGCTCTCATTGATGGAAGGGTCCACAAAAGCCAGACTGAAAGGAAAGTGTGGCATGTTCATGGAGGTGAATGTAGCAGTGGCACTGAGTAGGGCCTGGGCATCTGCTGATGTGAAGGGTGACTTTGAGCTTGTCTGAGGGAAGTGGAAATGCTTGAGAACACCATGGGCCATGTGTTCAGACAAGAATGGAGATAGTGTGCTTGTCTTGAGAACGCATGTTGCAGACTGGGGAATGGCGGATGCCTAGAGGAAAGCCTGAGGCAAGATGGGCACAGAGTGTTCTTTCGCAGGATCCTTTGCCATGCTGCAAGGGTCTGGAGTTGGAGGCCTTCTGGATCTTGAGATAGTCACATGGTATTGAAATGCCCACAGTGTCCTTTGAGGTTATGAAGATCTCCCACCAGAGAGAGTTGTTTGTGCTGCTGCCCGATTGCCGTAGGCAATGTGTTGGTAAGCGGAGATGAGAGGCAGACTGGTGAACGTTGTCTGATGAACCATTTCCTGCTTGTTTTGAGAAAGGTGTTGTGGGAGGGTAGCGCTTCAACGTGCTGTCCTTGTGTAGTGGTGGGCATCCATAGTAGCTTCCCCATCCGTTGATGTTGCCATGATGGTTCCTTGCTCCTCGTCAGGCGGGATTTGTAAGCGGATGTGATGAGGGGGTGGGCGTAATCTTTGTGTGCTTGATGCCCTGTACTTGTGCACTTGCACAGATGGCCTCGGTAGAGGTGGTGTGTCCCCTTGTCATGCTCAACTGAGACACGTGCAAGTACAGGCCAACCCTGCACAGCAGCCCAGCTCTGGTTTTCTGTGGTACCAATTCTCCCACCCAGTTGATATGGTGAGTGTTCTTGCGCTTCGGCATTTGGTGTGGTTCTCTCAAAGAATAAAATCCGTGTGGACTGGGATCAGAGCTGTCACAGCTCTAATCACAGAATCTTTTGGAACTCTATTGGAGCGATCCTCCGAGTGGCACGGAGTAGGGCGTGGGGCATCCATCACGGGGAGGGTGAGTTTGAGTGGGGAAGAGTCTTCCCTGATGAAATGGAGATGCTATGCGTCATGGACTGTGTCATTGGTGAAGAACTGGAGAATGTCTGCTTAGCTGGAGATCTCATTTCCCAGGGCTTGGGATAGAGGATTCCAGTAGAAAACGTCAGGAAGATGCCCGGTGCACAGGGTTGCTCGCCTGGGATTGTCTCAGGACCTCCTGAAGTACTGCATATCCTTGCGCCTCAGTGTTCTCTGTGCTCTTCCTGCCAGATGTGAAGACATCTGCCATAGACACCTTTGATCACTTGTTTTTGACGGGGAATGGTGTTGGTCCAACAGAAGCTTTTCCAAATGTCAATCAAAATTGGCCAGCCTTCTCTGAACCTCTCCTTGGTTATGTCTCTGCTCTTAGTCTTGCTAGGGAATGGAAGAAGTGCTCTCCCTATTCAAGAAGTTGGCAAGCCTTGCGTTTCAATACAGGGGAATGGGATCCTTTGGTTTTCTTCTCTCCTCTTACCAGAAACTTCCATCTTTTTTTGTTTTTTTCCCCTTCTCTCACATTGGCAGTGTGTCGGTAACAGTGGATGAGATGCAGACTGCTGAATTTTGGCAGCTGCTGTCGGGTGGCAGAGTTTCAGGCAGTTGGCCATGAGCGTGGGGGGATGGCTTTTCCAGTCCCTGAGCTGAGGCTTGATGTTGAGAGAATGTCCTTAGCTTTCAGGCGTTGCTCCTGCTTCCCCCGTGATAGAAGCGCATAAGGGAGCACTGCGCACTGTCCAGGGATTCAAGGCTTTTGCCAAACGTGGGTCATTTTTTTCTGTCCTCTTCCCAGAAATCTCTGATAACGTTAAGGGAAAATGTCCCTTAGAACCAATTCCCCACCCCTGAAAATGTTGCTTTTCTGAAGAAGCAAGCAGTGATGCTAGAGGGAAGTCGCTCATACCTAAAGAAGATATGTTTGAGAGACAGCTGTACTTTTCTTCCTGCTTAGTTGTGGTATCTTCATGTTGGAAAGGTGGAATGTTGCCTGGACTGGGAGTTGAACTCGGTGATCCTTACGGGTCCTTCCAACTTGCAATATTGCATGATTCTGTGATTCTATGAGAGCAGCAAGCACCACTGCCTGCTCTCATTCCTTTCTTGCTGCTTCCAGGCACAGTGTGAGGCAGTGACAGCAAGCATGGATGGAGGAGGGACCCTACTGCATTTCTCGGTGTGGATGTGTTGGGAGTCGAGGGGATGTTCTCAGTGAAAGTGCCGTGGTGTTTCCTTCATGGCTTTTGACGGGTGGATGATGCTAATGAGTGAGAGGTATTCCATGGGGACCTTGAAGTCCCTGGGTACAGAGGTTCCTGGTGTGGTGTTCTGGCAGTGCATGCCTGCCTGAAAGGAGAAGCAAGAGCTTGCCATTTGTCATGCAGGTGGAAAAGGAGGCCAGAAGAATAGCTCTTCACTGAGGTATATGAAGAGTGCTCGGGAGCTGTGGTTGCCCCGTGCTTTTTCATCCTTCCTGGAGGGTTGTCATGCTGGGCTGTGATGGGTTTGAGTCCCTGAAGGAAAGACTCGCCTGGGTTGTTTGGACTCATTGGAGCCTGTTTGCAGGGATGTGGAAGTAGCTGGGGCTTGGTCTTGTGTTTCAGAGGGTGGTGGATTCTGTTCTGATCCTCTGGTCTGTCTTGCATCGACCGGAGGAAAGCAGGAATGTTGTTCCCTGTCCGGAGGGGTGTCAGGCCACCATGAGAGCTCTTGTCCAAGGGCATTTCGGTGCTACGCGGCAAGAAGGATGTAGACATTTAGAAAACATTTTCGTAAAGGGGAAAAGAAAGCAGAAATACGGAAAGCAGAAGAGAAGGGGAGGCAAGGGAGGGTAGTGCGAGGCAGGAAAGAAAAAGGAAGTGAAGGAAGAGAAGGCAAAGAAAGAGGAAAGAGAAGAAAGGTGAAAGGAAAGAGAAAGGAGGAGAGAACGGAAGAGAAAGGAGGAGAGAAGGAAGGAATGTATGCAAGTAAAAAGCCAGCACGGAAGAAGGAGAGAGAGCAAGAAGAGAAAGGAAGGACGAGATGATAGAGGAGATTACCAGCATGCACCGACGTTATCTCTACACGCTGCTTGGAGTTGAGGACCACAGTATCCTCGGTACTCGGGGACCCTGTGCAAGGCTTGATGAGAAGTGGTGAGGAAGAGGAATGAGAGTTTTTACAAAGGGGCGTGTCCATGCTCCATTGCGAGAGTGATGTAGTCCTAGAGAAGACGTGTTAAACGAGGGAGAGAAGAGGCAAAGAAGGAAGAAGATGAGATGGTGAGGGAAGAACAGGGAAAAGAAGAGAAGAGAAGGATAAAAAGGGGAAAGAAGAGAAAGCAGAGAGGGAAGGAAAGAACACTGGAGAGAAAGAAGATAACGGATGAACCATTAAACGGGTTTACTAGCATGCACCGACGTTATCTCTGTTCATAGAAAGGTGGGGGGGGGGAGAGACGAAAGGAAGAAAAGAAGGAAGGAAGAAGGGAAGAAAGGAAGAAAGGAAGAAGCAAGCAATTAAGGAAGGAAGCTGACAAAAAAGAGAAAGCAGAGACGATAGAGGAGGTTACCAGGGTGCACTGACGTTCTCTGTAGACGCTGAAGGGAGCTGATCCCTAAGAGCCTCCGCCTTGGTTAGAGTACCGCGCTCCGGCGCTGATGGCCCGTAATTAGCGCTGATGGCTCAGTCTTTGACGGTCGTCGTCGCCGCCGCGGCGCAGGAGGCAAGAACAAGGTACAGCAGGGCAAGATCGCAAAGAAGAAGGAAGAGAAAACGGAGACAGAACAAAAGAAAGACGAAGAAGACGGAGGAAAGAGAAGATAGTAGAAAGAAAAGAAAAAGAAAAAAAAAGAAAAGAAAAGAAAAGAAAAGAAAAGAAAAGAAAAGAAAAGAAAAGAAAAGAAAAGAAAAGAAAAGAAAAGAAAGTAGGAAAGAGAACGGAAGAAAGAAACGAACAAAGAGAGAGAGCACTGAAGGAAGGAAGAAAGAGAAAAGAAGAAGAGAAAGGCAGAAAGAAAGAGGAAGAAGGAAGGAAGGAATCTGTGCAAGCAAAGAGCGAGCAAGCGAGGAAGGAAAACGAAACAGAGAGAGAGAGAAGAAAGGAGAGGCGAAGGGCAGGGAGAGAGGAGAGAGGAGATGAGCGGCGCGGGCGCTGGTGGGGAGCGTGTGAGGCGGCGGAGCAGCACAGGGTGTCGCTGCAGGCTCAGAAACGGCGGCGGAGCGGCGAGGCGGCTCCGCGCCGGTGCGGCGGAGAGCCCGGCTGTGAGCGCGGGGGGGCGGCGCGGGGCGGGCAGGAGAGGCGGTGCGTCCGGGCGGCGCGGGGAGCCGTGCGGGGCCCGGGTGCCGGCCGGCCGGGCGGCGGCGGCAGCGATGGGCGTGTGTTTGGGGTGCGGTGGTGCGGGTGCTGTTGCTGCAGGCGGGGTGGGCGTTGGGCGTCGGGCAGGTGCGGTACTCGGTGCCGGAGGAAGCGAAGGCCGGGACGGTGGTGGGCCGCTGGCGCAGGACCTGGGCCTGGAGGCGGGCGAGGCGGAGGCTTGGCGGCTGCGGCTGGTGGCGCAGGCCGGCGGGCGAGCGTGGAGGTGAGCGGGGCGAGCGGGGCGCTGGTGGTGAGCTCGCGGCTGGACCGGGAGGAGCTGTGCGGGAAGAGCGCGCCGTGCGCCCTGCGGCTGGAGGTGCTGGTGGAGCGGCCGCTGCGCGTCTTCCACGTGGAGCTGGAGGTCACCGACATCAACGACAACGCCCCGCTCTTCCCCGCCGCCCGGAAAAACCTCAGTTTATCGGAGAACTCCCTCCCGGCTCTCGGTTCCCGCTGGAGGGCGCGTCGGATGCAGACATCGGAGCCAACGCGCAGCTCTCCTATACACTCAGCCCCAGCGACCACTTCTCTCTGGATCTGCGGAAAACCGAGGAAGACGATGAGTCCTTATTCCTGGTGCTTCGCGAAATCTCTGGACCGCGAGACGATGCCTGTGCACCGGTTGGTGTTGACGGCGAGTGACGGGGGCCGGCCGTCGCTGACGGGCACGATGGAGCTGGTGATCTCGGTGCTGGATGCGAACGACAACGCGCCCCAGTTCAACCAGTCGGTGTATAAAGTGCAGCTGCCGGAAAATACGGAACGCGGCACTTTAGTGATCAGACTAAACGCCACGGATCTGGATGAGGGGACGAACAGGAATATCTCGTATTCTCTCCAGAAGGTGTTCCCGCAGGATGGAGGAGACGTTTTCGAGCTCGACAGAAACAGCGGAGAGATCCGTCTTAGGGGTGACTTAGACTTTGAGGTTGTTGGTCTCTATCGCCTGCAAGTGGATGCAGCGGATCAGGGCAACCCACCGCTGTCGGGTCACTGCAAGGTGGTGGTGGAGGTGGTGGACGTGAACGACAACGCGCCGGAGGTGTGGGTGACGTCGCTGTCGGTGCCGGTGCCGGAGGACGCGTCGGTGGGGACGGTGGTGGCGCTGCTGAGCGTGTCGACCGGGACTCGGGCGAACGGGCGGGTGCGGTGCGCGGTGTGGCCGCCGGCGCCGTTCGGGCTGGTGGCGAGGTTCGCGGGCTCGTACTCGCTGGTGCTGCGGGAGGCGCTGGACCGGGAGCGGGTGTCGGAGTACGAGGTGGAGGTGCGGGCGGAGGACGCGGGGCGCCGCCGCTGCGCGGCAGCCGCGGGGTGCGGGTGCCGGTGTCGGACGTGAACGACAACGCGCCGGCGTTCGCGCAGGCCGTGTACACGGTGCTGGCGCGGGAGAACAACGCGGCGGGCGCGGAGCTGGCGCGGCTGTGGGCGCGGGACGCGGACGAGGCGGGGAACGGGCGCGTGAGGTACTCGGTGGCGGAGGGCGTGGGCGGGGGCGCGGGGGCGGGCGGGGGGTGGCGGGCGGCGTCGAGCTACGTGTCGGTGGACGCGGAGAGCGGGCGCGTGTGGGCGCTGCGTCCGTTGGACTACGAGGAGGTGCAGGTGCTGGAGTTCGAGGTGCGGGCGGTGGACGCGGGGGAGCCGCCGCTGTGCGGCAACGCCACGGTGCAGCTCTTCGTGGGTGGACGAGAACGACAACGCGCCGGCGCTGCTGCCGGCGCCGGGCGTCGGGCCGGGCCCGGGGCGTCGGGCTGGTCGTCGTCGGGTCCGGGCTCGGGGGCGCTGTGGGCGTGGGCGGCGTGGGGGGCGCCGGCGGGGCAGGTGGTGGCGAAGATCCGGGCGGTGGACGCGGACTCGGGCTACAACGCGTGGCTGCGCTACGAGCTGTGGGAGCCGCGGGGAAGGGCCCGTTCCGCGTGGGGCTGTACAGCGGCGAGGTGAGCACGGCGCGGGCGCTGGAGGAGGCGGACGGCCCGCGGCAGAGGCTGGTGATCGTGGTGCGGGACCACGGGGAGCCGGCGCGCTCGGCCACGGCCACGCTGAGCGTGTCGCTGGTGGAGGGCGCCGAGGCGGCGCTGGCGGCCGCGGGCTCCTCGTCGTCGTCGTCGTCGTCGTCGGGAGCGGGGCTGCGGCCGGCGGCGGGCGCGGAGGGCGGCGCGGCGGCGGCTGCGGCGTCGGCGTCGGCGACGAACGTGTGGCTGGTGGTGGCCATCTGCGCGGTGTCGAGCGTGTTCGTGCTGGCGGTGGTGCTGTACGGGGCGTCGCGGTGGTCGCCGCGGGCGGCCGTGGTGTCGGGCCCGGGCCGGCGACGCTGGTGTGCGCCAGCGAAGTGGGAGCTGGTCGTACTCGCAGCGCCAGAGCCGGAGCCTGTGCGTGGCGGACGGCGCGGGCAAGAGCGACCTGATGGTTTTCAGCCCCAACTTCCGCCGCCGCCCGGCCCCGCGGCGAAGGAGACGCAGCCGGAGCCGCCCGCTCTCCTGGACACGGTCAGTGGCCCTCCCTTTCTGGCCTCTCGCCCCTTCGCCCTTCTTCTCGGTCTCCCTCCGCCCTTCTTCGCGGTCTTCGTTCTGGCCCGCCGCCTGGGCAGGCGCTGGTGGGAGGCGGGCTCAGCCCGCGGGCCTGCGGGCGGTGGGTGCTTGGCGGGTGCTCAAGGGTGTTCACGGCACCTTTGCATCTGCCTCCGCGTCCTTGCCGGAGCCCCTCGGCTCTCGCTGTGGGGGGAAACTAGCGGTACTGCCGCAGCCGCGGCGGTTACCGTCGGCAGCTGAGGTTTGCTGCTGTGGGTGTGAGCTGTTCTCCCGTAGAGTAAAATCGCTGCCGACTGCGATGAGAGGTGCCACGACATCAGCTTTCGAGACGCTCTTGCTTGGGGGTGTGTAGCGTTTGCACGCGAGCTTGCTGAAGGAGTGCAAGACAGGCAGGCTGTGATGGTGACAGTGCCCAGGCGCTATTTGGTGCCTTATTCGCGTTGCAGAGTGCTGATTGTGCTGGTATGAGATGTGGAAAGTTTTCTTGTGGAAAAGTCTGTCCTCCTCCTGTGTGATTGTCCCCTGCAAGAGCCGTGATGCGAGGTGACAATTGAGGCTTCAGGGTTTTCTCTCCCCGTGGAGTAATCTCTCCCTTTTCATTCTCCCACCAGAATCATTAAGAAAGTGGGGAAGGCTTTGCGGACTTTTCCTCTGTTGTTTTTCCAAGTATGCTATCACTCTACTTAGTAGCTAAAGTGTTCAGGGAGAGGAGTGTGACGCAAGGTAGGTGTGAGAAAACGGGAATTTTCTTTTTCTTTTTCCCACGCCGCCAAATCGTGCTATCGACTTCCGTTCCTGTCTGGAGAAGTGACGTGGTGTGATGTAGGCTGGCCTGTTTTGCTAGTCTTCAATATTTGGATCAGCATTGAGAGCCTTATAGAAGACTTGGAAACCTTCTCTTAAAAAAACCCCACATTGTCCTATGCATTAGGTATCATCCATTACAGTGCTGTGCTCGTCGGCATTCGGTTTGTTCTCTCACAGAAGGAAATCAATGCCCACTGCCATTAGAGCTACCCTGACACCATCGCTACAAGCAGGGGAAGGGTCTGGAAATGCTGGAGTGAGCCCTGAGGTGGGAAAGGAAATAGTGGCATGTCGCAGGGGTGAATGTGGCAGTGGCACCGAGTAGGGCTTGGGCATCTGCTCATGTGAAGGGTGACCTTGAGCAGTGGAAAGACTTGTCTGAATTGAAAATCGTTGGGAAGACCATGGGCCATGTCATGAGAAGACAGCAATGGGAGATGATGTGCTTGTCTTGAGAATGCATGTCCCAGAGTGGGGAATGGAGGATGCCTAGAGGAAAGCCTGAGGCAGGATGGACACGAAGTGTTCTTGCCCAGGATCTTTTCCCATGCTGCGAGGGTCTGGAGTTGGAGGCTTCTGGATCTTGAGACAGTGTGTGGTACTGAAATGCCCACGATGTCTGTTGAGGTTATGAGTACCTTGCACCAGAGGCCGACCCTTGTGCTGCTGCCTGCCTGCCGAAGGCAATGTGCTGGTAAGAGGGGGTGACATGCAGAGTGATGAATACTTTCCCTGGTGTTTTGGGAAAGATGTTGTGGGAGGATAGTGCTTCAGTGTGCTGTCCTTGTGGAGTGGTGGGCATCTACAGGAGCTTGCACAGCTGTTGGTGTTGCCATCACGGCAACCTCCTCAGGCAGGATTTGTAAGGGCACATGAGGAGGTGGGTTTAATCTTTGTGCGCTCAGCTTCCCCTACTTGTGCACTTGCAGAGGTGGCCATGGAGGAGATGGTGTGTCGTCTTGTCATTATTAACTCCTTCAGATATGTGCACGTACACACCAAACCCTGCACAGGAACACAGCTCTGTTTTTCCATCGTAGCAATTCTCTCACCCAGTTGACATCGTGAGACCACTTGTGCTTCAGCATTTGGTGTGTTTTTCTGAAAGAAAAAAACCCCTGTGGACTGGGATCAGAGCTGTCACAGCTCTAATCACAGAATCCTGAAGAACTCCGTTCTTATGTGCAGCTCTGTGGTGTTTCCATCTGAGATTTGTGAAAAGGCAAAAGCATTCAGGGTGAAGTTGACGCATCTGGGAAGATTCTGCGAGGCAGTGAGTGGCTTTGCAACCCTCCATATGTTCTTTTTCATTTCCTATGTTCTTTTTCACCAATTCCCCTCCCCTGAAAATGTGTCTTTTCTGAAGAAGCAAGCAGCGATGCTAGAGGGAAGTCGCTGCCACCTAAAGTGGATGTGTTCGAGAGACAGCTGTACTTTTGTTCCTGTTCGGTCGTGGTATCTTTATGTTGGATTGATGGATGTTGCCTGGATTGTAATGCCTTTAGGTTTGGAGCAGCAAAGCACCGCTGCCTGCTCTCATTCCTTTCCTGCTGCTTCCAGGCAGAGTGTGAGCAGGCAGCAGCAAGGAGATATGGGGGAGGGACCCCAATCCATTTGATGGAATGGATGTGTTGGGCATCAAGGAGATGTTCTAAGTGAAAGAGTCATGGTGTTTTCTTTGTGTGAGTATTGCTCCCAGCTCTGCCACATTTCCATCTGAGATAGCTGAAGCCTTGCCAAACATGACAGGTCAGCAGCAGAGAGCGTGTGGGACACCGTGTATATGATACCATCTGTGTGAATTTTATGGTGGTGTCATTGATGGAAGGGTCTGCAAGCTTGAGGTGGGAAAGGAAACTGTGGCATGTTGCAGAGGTGAATGTTGGACGTGGCATGAGTAGGGCCTGGCTGTTTCTTGCTGTGACGAGTGATTGTGAGCAGTGGGAGGACTTGTCTGCGGGAACTGGAAATCCTAGGGAAGACATGGGCCATGTCATGAGAAGACAGCAATGGGAGATGATGTGCTTGTCTTGAGAACGCATGTGTCGGAGTGGGGAATGGAGGATGCCTAGAGGAAAGCCTGAGGCAGGATGGGCATGAAGTGTTCTTGCCCAGGATCCTTTTGCAGGCTCCCAAGGGTCTGGAGTTGGAGGCCTTCTGTCACAGAAGGGCATGACTTCCATTGGAGGGATCCATCATGGGAGGGTGACCTTGAGCGGGAAGAGTCTTGCCTGAGGAAATGGAGATGTGGGTCAGAACACAGACTGTGTCATTGGGGAAGAGGTGGAGCATGTCCGCTTAACTGGAGATCCTGCTTCCCAGGGCACGGGAAAGAGGATGCCAGTTGAAAAACCTCAAGAAGAGCTGTGGCAGAGAGTGCTACTTGGCCGGAATCCTGTCAGGAGCTCCAGAAGTTCTGCATAGCCTTGTGCCCAGTCATTCCCTTCTTGCCTTTCAGTGCAGTGGAATGGGATTCTTTTGAGGTTGTGAATGTATCTCAGCAGGGAGAGACCCTTGTGCTGCTGCCTGAGTGACGTAGGAAATGTGTTGGTAAGAGCTGGTGAGATGCAGAGTGCTGAATATTGTCTGATGAACCTTTTCCCTGTTGTTTTGGGAAAGGTGTTGTGGGAGGGTAGCACTTGAATGTGCTGTCCTTGTGTAGTGGTGGGCATCTGTAGCAGCTTCCAGAGCCGTTGATGTTGTTAAAAAACCCAGTTAGCAGGGCTTATTGAAAGAGCTTTAAAGTAGATTTGAAGGGGAAGGGGATAAAACAAGGCTCGCTAGTGATAAGCCCTGGGGCGGCACACCAGCGTGTGAGGGACAGTGTGCTAGCAAGGTCCTTCAGCATGCTCCACGATGTGCTGAGTAGACTGGAACACATTTGAAATGTCTCTATGCTAATGCGTGGAGCATGAGGAATAAAGGAGAGGAGCTAGAAGCTTTGGCCCAGTCCCAGAGCTACGACGTCATTGGCCTAAGCGAAAGCTGGTGGGAAGAGTCCTGTGACTGGTGTGGCGTGATGGCCGGTTCTAGGCTCTTGTGGAGGGCTAGGCAGGGCAGGTGAGGCGGGCGGGTGGTGCTGTATATAAGGGAGGGGTTGGATTGTATGGTGCTTGCAGTTGGCGACGACAGGGTCGAGAGCCTCTGGGTAAGGATTAAGGGAAAAGCAAATAAAGCGGCTGTTGTTGTGGGAGTCTACTATCGACCACCCAGCCAGGATGACCACACTGATGAATTAAACTACAAGGAATGAAGGGATGTCTCTCGATCAGCTGCCCTTGTCCTTATGGGCAATTTTAACTTCCCAGACGTCAACTGGGAATATCATACAGCAGACCCAAACAGGTCCAGGAAAATCCTGCAGGATGTTGAAGATAACTTCTTGGTGCAGGTACTAAGGGAGCCGAGAAGCAAAGGTGCCCTCCTGGATGTGTTGTTTGTAAAGAGAGAGGGACTCCTGGTGAAGAGGTGCTTGGTGGCTGTGTGGGTCACATGGACCATGAAGTAGTTGAGTTTCAAATCATTGTCAGTAGGAGAAAAACTGCCAGCAAAACTTTGACGCTGGATATGGGGAGAGCAGAGCTGGGGCTGCTGAAGGAACTAGTTAGTAAGGTCCCCTGAGAATGTGCTCTTGAAGGTAGTGGGGTCCATGAATGCTGGTCCCTTTTTAAGAGCCATCTCTTAAGAGCGCAGGAGCAGGCAATTCGAAAGCGTCGGAGTCAAGCAAGCGGGGCAGAAGGCTGGCTTGGCTGAGCAGAGATCCTCTAGAACTTAGGCAGAAGAGGAAAGTGTGCGGACATTGAAAGGAAGGATGGGTGACAGGGAAGGACTACAGAGCTGCTTTTGCCACTGTAGGGAGAAAATTCACGTGGCCAAGGCTCAACTAGAGTTCAAGCTGGCCAGCAGTGTGAAGGACAACAAAAAGGGCTTCGTAAAATATGTTAAACAACCAAAGAAGGATCAGAGATAATGTCGGTCCGTTACTTGATGAGGTCGACCACCTCACAAATAGGGGTGTAGAGAAAGCAGAGATGTTTAATGCCTTCTTTGCCTCTGTCTTTCACACCGATGATGGGCCCTGGGACCCCCAGAGCCCTGTGTTGGAAGACCTTGACTGGGGAATGCTAAGCTCCCAGCCAACTCTGAACTTGTTTGAGACTTGCTGCTCCAGCTGGAGGCACATAAGTCTATGGAGGCCAATGGGATTCATCCCAGGGTACTGAAGGAGCTGGCCGATGTTATGGCGGGACTTCTTTCCATTATTTTTCAACGGTCTTGGAAGTCTGGAGAGGTCCCAGTTGTGTGGAAGCCAGCAAAAGTTGTCCCAATTTCAGGAAGGGTAAGAAGGAAGAGCCTGGTAATGACAGGCCTGTCAGCCTCCCTTCAGTGCCTGGAAAAATTATGGAGAAGGTTGTTCTGGGAGTTATTGAAAAACACTTGAGAGAGACTGCAGTCATTGGTCGTAGCCAGCACGGGTTCACGAGGGGAAAGTCCTGTTTAAGTAAGTTAATTTCCTTTTATGAGAAGGTCACCCATCTAGTTGCCCAAGGGAAGCCAGTAGATGTGGGGTTTTTTGGATTTTAGCAAAGCTTTTGAAACCGTCTCTCACAGTATCCTTCTGGATAAAATGTCCCTCATACAGCTGTCATAATGCTTGTCATAAGAGAAGTCCCTAATACATTGGGTGAGCAGTTGGCTGATGGGTTGGGGTCAAAGAGTCAGAGTCAATGGGGTTACATCAGGCTGGCGGCCAGTCAGGGAGGCCTTAGAGAGAGATCTGGATAGGCTGGAGAGCTGGGCAATCCCCAACCGTATGGAATGTAACAAGAGCAAGTGCCGGTTCTGCCCTGGACAGGGTAATCCTGGTTATAGGTACAAATTGGGGACAAGAGGGTGGCGAGCAGCCCTGCGGAACGAGACGTGGGGGTTTGGGTGGATGGCAAGTTGAATAGGAGTCAAAGAGTGTGCCCTGGCAGCCAAAAGGGCCAGCCGTGTGCTGGGGTGCATGAAGCCCAGCATGGCTAGCCGGTTGAGGGAGGTGATTGTCCCACTCTACACTGCACTGGTGCCGCCCCATCTCGAGTTCTGTGTGCGGTTTTGGGCGCCTCCCTAGAAGAAGGACATCAAACTATCAGAGTGTGTCCCAAGGAGGTGACCAAGATGGTGAAAGGTGTCGAGGGCAAGACTTATGAGGAGCAGCTGAGGTCACTTGGTTTGTTCAGCTTGGAGAAGAGAAGGCTGAGGGGTGACCTCATCGCAGTCTACAACTTCCTCGAGGGGGCAGGGGAGGGGGAGGTGCTGATCTCCTCTCTCTGGTCACCAGCGATAGGCCATGAGGAAAAGGTAGGAAGCTGCATCAGGGGAAGTTCAGGTTGGACATTAGGAAAAGGTTCTTGACTGAGAGGGTGGTCAGTCACTGGAACAGGCTCCCAGGGAAGTGGCCACGGCACCAAGCCGGTCAGAGCTCAAGGAGCAGACTGTACAATGGTTTCAACATTTTGGCAGAACATGAGTCATTTCTTTTTCTGTCCAACAACCTCAGAAATCTCTGATAATGTTAAGGGAAAATATCCTTTAAACCCAAATGTCCTGTCCTGAAAATATTTCTTTTCAGAAGCAGCAACCAGTGATGCTACAGGTAAGTCACTCCCACCTGAAGTGGATGTTTTCTTCACATGTGTCTTGTACATAAAGACGAGATGTTTTGAGAGACGGGTGTACTTTTGTTCCTGTTTAGTTGTGGTATCTTCATGTTGGATCGAGCAAATGTTGCCTGGATTGTAATGCCTGTAGGTTTTGGAGCAGCAAAGCACCACTGCCTGCTCTCGTTCGTTTGCTGCTGCTCCCAGGCACAGGGTGAGCAGGCGGCAGCAAGCACGGATGGAGGAGGGACCGCAATCCATTTGATGGAGTGGATGTGTTGGGAGCCAAGGGGATGTTCTGAGTGAACATGCCGTGGTGTTACTCTTGTGGCTTTTGTTTGGGTGTGTGAGGGTGGATGATGCTAATGAGTGGGAAGTATTCCGTGGGAACTAATGGCCCTGTGTTGCTAATGAGTGGGAGGTATTCCGTGGGAACTAATGGCCCTGTGTTGTTCTGGCAGTGCATGCCTCCCTGAAAGGGAAAGCACGAGTTTGCCATTCAGTGTGCAGGTGGAAAAGGAGGCCAGAGGAATAGCTCCTCATTGAGATACATGAAGAGTGCTCGGGAGCTGTGTTGCCCCATGCTTTTTCAGCCTTCTTGCAGGATCATCGTGCTTGGCTGTGATGGGTTTGATTTCCCTAAAGAAAGACTCCCTGGGTTGTTTGGAGTTTTTGGAGCCTGCTTGCAGGGATGTGGAAGTAGCTGGGGCTTGGTGTTGTGTTACAGAGGGTGGTGGATTCCGTTGTGATGTAGCAGAGGTGTTCTTTGCCATATGATTGCCTTGCTGTGTTATTTGCTGGGTCCTTGCGAGGAGTGGAGGCTGAAGAGTGTGGTGTTCTTTGAGAAGGGAGGGAGGTGGAGGTGGAGGGGCAGTCTGTGTGTCTTGCATAGACTGGAGGAAAGGAGGAAAGTTGTAACTTGTCTGGAGGGATGGAAGGTGGAAGGGAAGAGGAATGCGAGCTCTTGCCAAAAGGGCATGTCCATGCTTCATGTGGAGCGTGGTGTAGAAAATGTTTTGTTAAAGGTGGAAAAGAAGAGAGAGGCTGGAATCAGAAGAGAAGGGGAGTCAAGGATAGGGTAGGGCGAGGGCAAAAAGAAAAAGGAAGCGAAGAAAAGGAGGAAAGAGGAAAAAGGTGAAAGGAAGAGAAAGGAAGAGATGAAAGAAAAAGGAGGAGAAAAGGAACGAGAAAGGAAGGAGGAAAGAAAAAGGAGAAGGAAAGAAAGAGCAAGGAAGATGGGAAAAGAGGACTGTATGCAAGGAAAAGCAAGCAAGGAAGCAAGACAGAAGGATGAGGAAGGAAGGACGGACGGATGGACGGACGGACAGACAGAGGAGATTACCAGGATGCACTGATGTTATCTCTACGTGGTGAATGGAGGTGAGGACTTCAGCATCCTCACTACTCAGAGACACTGTGCAAGGCTTGATGAAAAGTGTTGAGGAAGAGGAATGAGAGCTCTTGGCAGAGGGCATGTCCGTGCTCCATGGCGAGGGTGACGTAGTCATATAGAGAAGCTGTTGGTAAAGGAGACATGGAAGAGGCAAAGAGGGAAGAAGAAGAGAAGGGGAGAGCAGGACAGGGAAGAGAGGAGGAGGAGAAAGAGGGAGAAAGCAGAGAAGGAAAGAAGGAAGGAAGAAACAACAGAGAGAAAGAAAAGCAAACAAGAAGAAAGCGAGCAATAGAGAGAAAGAAGATCAAGAAAAGAAGAAAGGATAAATGAGTTTACTAGCATGCACGGACGCTATCACTGTTCACAGAAAGGTGGTGAGGGAGAGAAAGGAAGGAAGAAAGGAGGGAAGGAAGGAAGGAAGGAAGGAACGAACGAACGAACGAACGAACGATAGACGAGATTACGAAAACACACGGAGCTTAGCTGTAGCCGCTGAAGGGAGCTGATCCCTAAGAGCCTTCGGCTTGGTTAGAGTACCGCGCTCCGGCGCTGATGGCCCGCAATTAGCGCTGATGGCTCCGTCTTTGAGGGTGTCCGCCGCGGCGCCGGAGGCGACTGGCGAGCTGCGAGCAGGGGTAAAGAAGCGAGAAGGATTTAAAGGGAAGGGAAAGGGGAGGAAAGAATAGGGCACGGCAAGAAGGAAGAGAAGGAGGAAAGAGAAGAAAGCAGAAAGAATTTGGAAAGAGAAGACAGAGGAAAGAGAATCAGGGAAGAGAAGGGAGAAGAAAGAGAAGAAAAATAGTAGGAAAGAAAGGAAGAACGAGAGAACGGAATGAAAAGAGGAAGAAGGAGCAAAGAAGAAAGAGAAAGGAAGAAGGAAAGAGCAAACAAGCAAGGGAAAAGAAAATACAGAAACCAAGAAAAAAAGAAGCGAAAGGAAGAGGCGAAGGGCAGGGAGAGAGGAGAGAGGAGATGAGCGGCGCGGGGCCGGCGGCGCGGGCGCTGGCGGGGAGCGTGTGAGGCGGCGGAGCAGCACAGGGTGTCGCTGCAGGCTCAGAAACGGCGGCGGAGCGGCGAGGCGGCTCCGCGCCGGTGCGGCGGAGAGCCCGGCTGTGAGCGCGGGGGGCGGCGCGGGCGGGCAGGAGAGCGGTGCGTCCGGGCGGCGGCGGGGAGCCGTGCGGGGCCCGGGCGGGTGCCGGCGGCGGGCGGCGCGGCGGCAGCGATGGGCGTGTGTTGGGGTGCGGTGGTGCGGGTGCTGTTGCTGCAGGCGGGGTGGGCGTTGGGCGTCGGGCAGGTGCGGTACTCGGTGCCGGAGGAAGCGAAGGCCGGGACGGTGGTGGGCCGGCTGGCGCAGGACCTGGGCCTGGAGGCGGGCGAGGCGGAGGCTTGGCGGCTGCGGCTGGTGGCGCAGGGCCGGCGGGCGAGCGTGGAGGTGAGCGGGGCGAGCGGGGCGCTGGTGGTGAGCTCGCGGCTGGACCGGGAGGAGCTGTGCGGGAAGAGCGCGCCGTGCGCCCTGCGGCTGGAGGTGCTGGTGGAGCGGCCGCTGCGCGTCTTCCACGTGGAGCTGGAGGTCACCGACATCAACGACAACGCCCCGCTCTTCCCCGCCGCCCGGAAAAACCTCAGCATCGCGGAATTCACCACGCTGCCGGGCTCTCGGTTCCCGCTGGAGGGCGCGTCGGATGCAGACATCGGAGCCAACGCGCAGCTCTCCTATACACTCAGCCCCAGCGAGCATTTCAGAGTAGAGGAAGAAAACAGTAACTCGCGCAGTAAATCTCTGTTTCTGGTGCTCGCGAAATCTCTGGACCGCGAGACGATGCCTGTGCACCGGTTGGTGTTGACGGCGAGTGACGGGGGCCGGCCGTCGCTGACGGGCACGATGGAGCTGGTGATCTCGGTGCTGGACGTGAACGACAACGCGCCCAGTTCAACCAGTCGGTGTACAACGTTGTTTTTGCCCGAAGACGCCTTAGAGGGGACGCTGGTAGCTCGGGTGAGCGCAACAGATACGGACTTGGGAATATATGGAGAAGTGATTTACGAAATTGATACTTTTGTTCCTCCCTCGGCCTCAGATGTATTCAGCATCGATACGAACAGCGGGGAGATCAGACTGACGGGCGCCCTGGACTTCGAGACAGATACTTTCTACGACCTGCACGTTAAGGCGAAAGATAAGGGGACGCCTCCGTTATCGGGTCACTGCAAGGTGGTGGTGGAGGTGGTGGACGTGAACGACAACGCGCCGGAGGTGTGGGTGACGTCGCTGTCGGTGCCGGTGCCGGAGGACGCGTCGGTGGGGACGGTGGTGGCGCTGCTGAGCGTGTCGGACCGGGACTCGGGGGCGAACGGGCGGGTGCGGTGCGCGGTGTGGCCGCCGGCGCCGTTCGGGCTGGTGGCGAGGTTCGCGGGCTCGTACTCGCTGGTGCTGCGGGAGGCGCTGGACCGGGAGCGGGTGTCGGAGTACGAGGTGGAGGTGCGGGCGGAGGACGGCGGGGCGCCGCCGCTGCGCGGCAGCCGCGGGGTGCGGGTGCCGGTGTCGGACGTGAACGACAACGCGCCGGCGTTCGCGCAGGCCGTGTACACGGTGCTGGCGCGGGAGAACAACGCGGCGGGCGCGGAGCTGGCGCGGCTGTGGGCGCGGGACGCGGACGAGGCGGGGAACGGGCGCGTGAGGTACTCGGTGGCGGAGGGCGTGGGCGGGGCGCGGGGGCGGGCGGGGGGTGGCGGGCGGCGTCGAGCTACGTGTCGGTGGACGCGGAGAGCGGGCGCGTGTGGGCGCTGCGTCCGTTGGACTACGAGGAGGTGCAGGTGCTGGAGTTCGAGGTGCGGGCGGTGGACGCGGGGAGCCGCCGCTGTGCGGCAACGCCACGGTGCAGCTCTTCGTGGTGGACGAGAACGACAACGCGCCGGCGCTGCTGCCGGCGCCGGGCGTCGGGCCGGGGCCCGGGGCGTCGGGCTGGTCGTCGTCGGGTCCGGGCTCGGGGGCGCTGTGGGCGTGGGCGGCGTGGGGGGCGCCGGCGGGGCAGGTGGTGGCGAAGATCCGGGCGGTGGACGCGGACTCGGGCTACAACGCGTGGCTGCGCTACGAGCTGTGGGAGCCGCGGGGAAGGGCCCGTTCCGCGTGGGGCTGTACAGCGGCGAGGTGAGCACGGCGCGGGCGCTGGAGGAGGCGGACGGCCCGCGGCAGAGGCTGGTGATCGTGGTGCGGGACCAACGGGGAGCCGGCGCGCTCGGCCACGGCCACGCTGAGCGTGTCGCTGGTGGAGGGCGCCGAGGCGGCGCTGGCGGCCGCGGGCTCGTCGTCGTCGTCGTCGTCGTCGGGGAGCGGGGCTGCGGCCGGCGGCGGGCGCGGAGGGCGGCGGCGTCGGCGGCGGCGGCGTCGGCGACGAACGTGTGGCTGGTGGTGGCCATCTGCGCGTGTCGAGCGTGTTCGTGCTGGCGGTGGTGCTGTACGGGGCGTCGCGGTGGTCGCCGCGGGCGGCCGTGGTGTCGGGCCGGGCCGGCGACGCTGGTGTGCGCCAGCGAAGTGGGGAGCTGGTCGTACTCGCAGCGCCAGAGCCGGAGCCTGTGCGTGGCGGACGGCGCGGGCAAGAGCGACCTGATGGTTTTCAGCCCCAACTTCCCGCCGCCGCCCGGCCCCGCGGCGAAGGAGACGCAGCCGGAGCCGCCCGCTCTCCTGGACACGGTCAGTGGCCCTCCCTTTCTGGCCTCTCGCCCCTTCGCCCTTCTTTCTCGTCTCCCTCCGCCTTCTTCGCGGTCTTCGTTCTGGCCCGCCGCCTGGGCAGGCGCTGGTGGGAGGCGGCTCAGCCCGCGGGGCCTGCGGGCGGTGGGTGCTTGGCGGGTGCTCAAGGGTGTTCACGGCACCTTTGCATCTGCCTCCGCGTCCTTGCCGGAGCCCCTCGGCTCTCGCTGTGGGGGAAACTAGCGGTACTGGCCGCAGCCCGCGGCGGTTACCGTCGGCAGCTGAGGTTTGCTGCTGTGGGTGTGAGCTGTTCTCCCGTAGAGTAAAATCGCTGCCGACTGCGATGAGAGGTGCCACGACATCAGCTTTCGAGACGCTCTTGCTTGGGGGTGTGTAGCGTTGCACGCGAGCTTGCTGAAGGAGTGCAAAGACAGGCAGGCTGTGATGGTGACAGTGCCCCAGGCGCTATTTGGTGCCTTATTCGCGTTGCAGAGTGCTGATTGTGCTGGTATGAGATGTGGAAAGTTTTCTTGTGGAAAAGTCTGTCCTCCTCCTGTGTGATTGTCCCCTGCAAGAGCCGTGATGCGAGGTGACAATTGAGGCTTCAGGGTTTTCTCTCCCCGTGGAGTAATTTCTCCCTTTTCATTCTCCCACCAGAGTCATTAAGAAAGTGGGGAAGGCTTTGTGGACTTTTCCTCTGTTGTTTTTCCAAGTATGTTGTCACTCTACTTTGGTAGAATAAAGTGTTCAGGGAGAGGAGTGTGACGCAAGGTAGGTGTCAGAAACGGGACTTTTCATTTTATTTTTCCAGTTCCAGCGTCCCCAGTTTGGTCTCTCGTTTGTGGCCAGAGAAGTGGCGTGAACGTATGCTGGCCTGTTTTGATGTTCTTTCAATATTTGCATCAGCAGCCACACGCTTACAGAAGCCCTGGAAATCTTCTTTTCGGAAAAGCAAACAAACAAGCAAAACAACACCCCCCCCCCCCCCCAATAAACCCACCAAAACCAAAACCCAAAGCAAATTCTCCTACACAGTCAATACCATCCATTGGAGTGGGGTGGTCATCAACGGTTGGTTTGTTCTGTCACAGCATGAAATCAATGCCCTTGCCATTAGAGGTGTCCCGACATCATGTTTAGAAAGAGTAATGCTCCGAGGTCTGCAACATTTCCTTCTGAGATAGCTGAAACATTGCAAAACATGATGGTTCAGGAGCAGAGAGCCTGCCGACACCATGTATATGACACCATCTGTGTGATTTTTCTGGTGGTGTCATTGCTGGGAAGGGTCTGCAAGCTTGAGGTGGGAAAGGAAACTGTGGCATGTTCATGGAGGTGAATGGGCAGTGGCACTGAGTAGGGCTTGGGCATTGCTAATGTGAAGGGTGACCTCGAGCAGTGGGAGGACTTGTGTGAGGGAACTGAAAATCGTTGGGAAGACCATGGGCCATGTCATGAGAAGACAGCAATGGGAGATGATGTGCTTGTCTTGAGAATGCATGTCTCGGAGTAGGGAATGGAGGATGCCTAGAGGAAAGCCTGAGGCAAGATGGACACGAAGTGTTCTTGCCCAGGATCCTTTCACAGGCTCCCAAGGGTCTGGAGTTGGAGGGCTTCTGGATCTTGAGACAGTGTGTGGTACTGAAACGCCCACGATGTCTTTTGAGGTTATGAGTACCTTGCACCAGAGGCCGACCCTTGTGCTGCTGCCTGCCTGCCGAAGGCAATGTGCTGGTAAGAGGGGGTGACATGCAGAGTGATGAATATTTTCCCTGGTGTTTTGGGAAAGAAGATGTGGGAGGACAGTGCTTCAGTCTTGCCAACCCAGCTATTCGTGTTGCCATCATGGCAACCTCCTCAGGCAGGATTTGTAAGGGCACATGAGGAGGTCGGTGTAATCTTTGTGCACTTGACTTCCCTTACTTGTGCACTTGCAGACGTGGCCGTGGAGGAGATGGTGTGTCGTCTTGTCATTATTAACTCTTCAGATATGTGCATGTACACACCAAACCCTGCACAGGAACGCAGCTCTGTTTTTCCATCGTAGCAATTCTCTCACCCAGTTGACATCGTGAGACCGCTTGCGCTTCAGCATTTGGTGTGTTTTTCTGAAAGAAAAAAACCCCTGTGGACTGGGGTCAGAGCTGTCACAGCTCTAATCACAGAATCCTGAAGAACTCCGTTCTTACGTGCAGCTCTGTGGTGTTTCCATCTGAGATTTGTGAAAAGGCAAAAGCATTCAGGGTGAAGTTGACGCATCTGGGAAGATTCTGCGAGGCAGTGAGTGGCTTTGCAGCCCTCCATATGTTCTTTTTCATTTCCTATGTTCTTTTTCACCAGTTCCCCTCCCCTGAAAATGTGTCTTTTCTGAAGAAGCAAGCAGTGATGCTGGAAGGAAGTCGCTGCCACCTAAAGTGGATGTGTTTGAGAGACAGCTGTACTTTTGTTCCTGTTCGGTCGTGGTATCTTTATGTTGGATTGACCGAATGTTGCCTGGATTATAATGCCTTTAGGTTTGGAGCAGCAAAGCACCGCTGCCTGCTCTCGTTCCTTTCCTGCTGCTCCCAGGCAGAGTGTGAGCAGGCAGCAGCAAGGAGATATGGGGAGGGACCCCAATCCATTTGATGGAATGGATGTGTTGGGCATCAAGGAGATGTTCTAAGTGAAAGAGTCATGGTGTTTCCTTCATGTCTTTTGTTTGGGTGTGTGATGGGTGGATGATGCTAATGAAGGAGAGGTATTGCATGGGGCCTAAATCCCTTGGGTAACAAGGTTCTTGGTGCGTTGTTCTGGCAGAGCATGCCTACCTGAAAGGAGAAGCAAGAGCTGGCCATTCAGCGTGCAGGTGGAAAAAGAGTCAGGAAGAATAGCTCTTCATCAAGGTATATGAAGAGTGCTCAGGAGCTGTGGTTGCCCCATGCTTTTTCAGCCTTCCTGGAGGGTTGGCATTGCAGGCTGTGATGGGTTTGAGTTGCCAAAGAGAAAACCTCCCATGCATTGTCTGGACTCATTGGAGCCTGTTTGCAGGGATGTGGAAGTAGCTGGGGCTTGGTGTTGTGTTACAGAGGGTGGTGGATTCGTTGTGATGTAGAGAGGTGTTCTTTGCCATATGATTGCCTTGCTGTGTTATTTGCTGGGTCCTTGTGAGGAGTGGAGGCTGAAGAGTGTGGTGTTCTTTGAGAAGGGGAGGGATGTGGAGGTGGAGGGGCAGTCTGTGTGTCTTGCATAGACTGGAGGAAACAGGAAAGTTGTAACTTGTCTGGAGGGATGGAAGGTGGAAGGGAAGAGGAATGCGAGCTCTTACCAAAGGGTGTGCCTGTGCTTCATGTCAAGCGTGGTGTAGTCATTTGGAAAGAATTTTGGTAAAGGAGACAAAAAAGAAGAGTTACGTTCCTGGCCAGAAAAGCAGCGTGATGCACACGGGCCTGTTTTGTGTTCTTTCAATATTTGCATCAGCAGGGACAACTGTACAAAAGGCTCAGAAACCTTCAGTTTGATTAAAAAAGAAACAAACAAATAAAAACCCGAAACCCATATCAAATTGTGCAACTGAGTAGATATCATCCATTAGAGTGCTGTGCTCCTCAACGGTTGGGTTGTTCTCTCACAGCATGAAAGCAATGCCATTGCCATTAGAGCTGAATATTGTCTGATGAACCTTTTCCCTGTTGTTCTGGGAAAGGTGTTGTGGGAGGGTAGCACTTGAATGTGCTGTCCTTGTGTAGTGGTGGGCATCTGTAGCAGCTTCCACAGGCATTGATATTGCCATGATGGTTCATTGGTCCTCCTCAGGCAGGATTTGTAAAGGTGCATTGTGAGAACTGTTGTTCTCCATGGTATTACTGCTTGTGAAGATAGCTGCCATATGCGCTTTTAATCAGTTGTTTTTGATGTAGAACGGTGTTGGTCAAAGAAAAGCTTTTCCAAATTTGGATCATGGTGCGAGCCTTCACTGAACCTCCCATGTGTCATTTCTCTGGTCTTAGTGTTGCTAGAGAGAGAAGAAGTCCTCTCTGTTCGAGATGTTGGCAAAGCTTGTGTTGCAATGCAGTGGACTGGGATCCTTTGGTTTTCTTCTCCCTCTTACCAAAACCTCCCATGCTTTTGTTTTTCTTCTCTCACATTGGCAATGTGTTGGTTTTCTGTGGTGCTCTCATTGATGGAAGGGTCCACAAAAGCCAGACTGAAAGGAAAGTGTGGCATGTTCATGGAGGTGAAGGTAGCAGTGGCACTGAGTAGGGCCTGGGCATCTGCTGATGTGAAGGGTGACCTTGAGCTTGTCTGAGGGAAGTGGAAACGCTTGAGAAGACCATGGGCCATGTCTTCAGACAAGAATGGGAGATGATGTGCTTGTCTTGAGAACGCATGTTGCAGGCTGGGGAATGACGGATGCCTAGAGGAAAGCCTGAGGCAAGATGGGCACAGAGTGTTCTTTCGCAGGATCCTTTGCCATGCTGCAAGGGTCTGGAGTTGGAGGCCTTCTGGATCTTGAGATAGTCACATGGTATTGAAATGCCCACAGTGTCCTTTGAGGTTATGAAGATCTCCCACCAGAGAGAGTCGTTTGTGCTGCTGCCCGATTGCCGTAGGCAATGTGTTGGTAAGAGGAGATGAGAGGCAGACTGGTGAACGTTGTCTGATGAACCATTTCCCGCTTGTTTTGAGAAAGGTGTTGTGGGAGGGTAGCGCTTCAACGTGCTGTCCTTGTGTAGTGGTGGGCATCCATAGTAGCTTCCCCATCCGTTGATGTTGCCGTGATGGTTCCTTGCTCCTCGTCAGGCGGGATTTGTAAGCGGATGTGATGAGGGGTGGGCGTAATCTTTGTGTGCTTGATGCCCTGTACTTGTGCACTTGCACAGATGGCCTCGGTAGAGGTGGTGTGTCCCCTTGTCATGCTTAACTGAGACATGCGCAAGTACAGGCCAACTCCTGCACAGCAGCCCAGCTCTGGTTTTCTGTGGTACCAATTCTCCCACCCAGTTGATACGGTGAGTGTTCTTGCGCTTCGGCATTTGGTGTGGTTCTCTCAAAGAATAAAATCCGTGTGGACTGGGATCAGAGCTGTCACAACTCTAACCACAGAATCTTTTGGAACTCTATTGGAGCGATCCTCCGAGTGGCACGGAGTAGGGCGTGGGCATTGATCACGGGGAGGGTGACTTTGAGTTGGGAAGAGTCTTCCCTGACGAAATGGAGATGCTATGCGTCATGGACTGTGTCATTGGTGAAGAACTGGAGAATGTCTGCTTAGCTGGAGATCTCATTTCCCAGGGCTTGGGATAGAGGATTCCAGTAGAAAACTCAGGAAGACGCCCGGTGCACAGGGTTGCTTGCCTGGGATCCTCTCAGGACCTCCTGAAGTACTGCATATCCTTGCGCCTCAGTGTTCTCTGTGCTCTTCCTGCCAGATGTGAAGACGTCTGCCATACACACCTTTGATCACTTGTTTTTGATGGGGAATGGTGTTGGTCCAACAGAAGCTTTTCCAAATGTCAATCAAAATTGGCCAGCCTTCTCTGAACCTCTCCTTGGTTATGTCTCTGCTCTTAGTCTTGCTAGGGAATGGAAGAAGTGCTCTCCCTATTCAAGAAGTTGGCAAGCCTTGCGTTTCAATACAGGGGAATGGGATCCTTTGGTTTTCTTCTCTCCTCTTACCAAAACTTCCATCTTTTTTTGTTTTTTCTTCTCTCACATTGGCAGTGTGTCAGTAAAGTGGATGAGATGCAGACTGCTGAAATTTGGCAGCTGCTGTCGGGTGGCAGAGTTTCAGGCAGTTGGCCATGAGTGTGGGGGAGGCTTTTCCAGTCCCCTGAGCTGAGGCTGATGTTGAGAGAATGTCCTTAGCTTTCAGGCGTTGCTCCTGCTTCCCCCGTGATAGAAGCGCATAAGAGAGCACTGCGCACTGTCCAGGGATTTCAAGGCTTTTGGAGAACAAGAGTCTTTTTTTTCTGTCCAGCTTCACCAGTATGAGCTGATAACATTAGGGGAAAATGTCCCTTAGAACCAATTCCCCACCCCTGAAAATGTTGCTTTTCCTGAAGAAGCAAGCAGTGATTCTACAGGTAAGTTGCTCATATCTGAAGAGAATGAGTTTGAGAGACAGCTGTACTTTGGTTGCTGTTTAGTCATGGTATCTTCATGTTGGATCGACGGACTGTTGCCTGAATTGTCATGCCTGTAGGTTTGGAGCAGCAAAGCATCACTGCCTGTTTTTGTTCCTTTCCTGCTGCTTCCAGGCACAGGGTGAGCAGGCGGCAGCAGCACGGATGGAGGAGGGACCCCAATGCGTTTCTCAGCGTGGGTGTGTTGGGAATCCAGGGAATGTTCTCATGAAAAAACCCATGGTGTTACCTTTGTGGCCTTTGTTTGGGTGTGTGAGGGGTGGATGATGCTAATGAGTGAGAGGTATTTTGTGGGACTGAAGTTCCTGGGTACGGAGGTTCTTGGTGCGTTGTTCTGGCAGTGCATGCCTACCTGAAAGGAGAAGCAAGAGCTGCCATTCATTGTGCAGGTGGAAAATGAGTCAGGAAGAATAGCTCTTCATCGAGGTACAAGAGCAGTGTTCGGGAGCTGTGGTTGCCCCGTGCTTTTTCGGCCTTCGTGGAGGATTGTCGTGCTGGGCTGTGATGGGTTTGAGTTCCTGAATGGAAGACTCGCCTGGGTTGTTTGGACTGTTTGGAGCCTGCTTTCATGAGACATCCAAGTATGGGGGCTTGGTCTTGTTTTTCAGAAGGTGGTGGATTCTTTTTCGGATGTAGCAGAGATATTCATGGTCATATCATAGCATCACAGAATCATAGAATGGTTTTGGTTGGAAGGGACCCTAAAGGTCATGTAGTGCAACCCCCCTGCAATGAGCAGGGATATCTTCAAGAAGACCAGGTTGCTCAGAGCCCTGTCCAGCCTGACCTTGAAGGTTTCCAGGGATGGGGCATCGACCACCTCTCTGGGCAACCTGTTCCAGTGTTTCACCACCCTCGTCATAAAAACTTTGATCCTTATATCTAGTGGAATCTACCCTCTTGTAGTTGAAAACCATTACCCCTTATGTATCGCAACAGGCCCTGCTAAAACGTCTGTCCCCATCTTTCTTAGAAGCCCCCTTGAAGTATTGAAAGGCCCCAAAGAGGTCTCCCCAGAGCCTTCTCTTCTCCAGGCTAAACAACCCCAAGTCTCTCAGCCTTTCCTCCTAGGAGAGGTGTTCCATCCCTCTGATCATTTTTGTGGCCCTCCTCTGGACGCGCTCCAACAGGTGCATGTCTTTCCTGTGCTGAGGACCCCAGAGCTGGATGCAGTACTGCAGGTAGGGTCTCACCAGAGCGGAGTAGAGGGGCAGAATCCCTCCCTCAGCCTGCTGGCCACGCTTCTTCTGATGCTGCTGAGGATACTGTTGGCTTTCTGAGCTGTGAGCGCACATTGCTGGCTGTCGTGGTTTAACCCCAGTCAGCAACTAAGCACCACGCAGCCGCTTCCCCTCCCCCTCCCAGTGGGGTGAGGAGGAGGAAAGCAAAGGAAAAAAAAAGTAAAACTCGTGGGTTGAGATAAGAACAGTTTAATAACTAAAGTAAAATATAATACTAACAATAGTAATAATGAAATATAATAATAATAGTAATGAAAAGGAATGCAACAAAAGAAGGGGGGGGAAAGAAAAAAAAATCAGTGATGCACAATGCAATTGCTCACCACCCGCTGACCGATGCTCAGTTAGTTCCCGAACCGCGATCCGCGCCTCCCGGCCAGCCCCCCTGTTTATATACTGGGCATGACGTTCCATGGTATGGAATACCCCTTTGGCTAGTTCGGGTCAGCTGCCCCGGCTCTGCTCCCTCCCAGCTCCTTGCACACCTGCTTGCTGGCAGAGCACAGGAAGCTGAAAAGTCCTTGGCTTAAGATAAGCGCTACTTAGCAACAACTAAAACATCAGAGTGTTATCAACATCATTCTCACACTAAATCCAAAACACAGCACTGTACCAGCTACTAAAAAGAAAGTTAACTCTGTCCCAGCCGAAACCAGGACACTGGCTCTTGCCCACTTTTTCCTCCACCAGTACCCCCAAGTCCTTCTCGGGAGGGCTGCTCTCAATCCCTTCATGCCCCAGCCTGTATTGATCCGGGGTTGCCCCGACCCACGTGCAGGACCTTGCACTTGACCTTGTTGAACCTCATGACGTTCACATGGGCCCACTTCTCAAGCTTGGGCAGGTTGCTCTGAATGGCATCCCATCCCCAGGCGTGTCAACCGCACCACTCAGCATGGTGTCACCTGCAAATTTGCTGAGGGTTCGCTCGATCCCACTGTCTATGTTGTTATTGAAGATATGAAACAGTACTGGTCCCCATAGGGGTCCGTGAGGGACACCACTCGTCACTGATCTCCATGCGACATTGAGCCGTTGAGCACCACTCTCTGGATGCGACCGTAGACTTATGTGTGTTGAAGTTCCTCAGGTGGTCTCGATAACGGGCCTTGCTCTGTTACTTGCTGGGTCCTTGAGAGTGCTGGAGGGTGAAGAGTGTTTTCTTCTTCCAGAAGGAAAGGAGAGGTGGCAGTCTGTCTGTCTTGCACAGAGTGGAGGAAAGCAGGAAGGTTGTTCCCTGTCCGGAGGGATGGAAGGTGGAAGGGAAGAGGAATGCGAGCTCTTGCCAAAGGGCATGCCCGTGCTTCTTGTCAAACGTGGTGCAGACACGTTGGAAATATTCTGGTAAAGGCGAAAAAGAGAAGAAGGAGCAAGTATGGAAAGAGAAGAGAAGAGGGGGCAAGGAAGGGCAGGGCGAGGCAAAAAAGAAAAAGGCAGAGAGAGAAAAGAAGGATGAAAGAGAAAGAAAGAAGGCAAGAACGAGAAAGGAAGAAGGAAAGGAAGGACTGTATGTAAGGAGAAAGCAAGTAAGGAATAAAGAAAGAAGGAAGAGCAAGGAAGGAAGGAAGGAAGAGATGATAGAGGGGATTACTAGCATGCCACCAACGTTCTCTCTTCCTGCTGA